>NC_087183.1:4202367-4237367 GCF_035594125.1 Scylla paramamosain
TTTTTGTATCTAAGAAACTTCTTTATATGCATGAATTTTTGCGTTTTTTGCCTTGTGGTTTTTGTGAACCACAAGTTCTTTTGCCCGAAAATAATAAGACACTCATTATAGATGTTTCTCGTAATGTCCTTTTCTTTCCCAATAGGGCATTCATTCATTTTCGCGTTTTTTCTAGGTAACAAGCTCAAAAACACTCAAAATATACCTTTTTGGTAATGTTATTCTATTTCTTCATATTGGTTGGTTTCCTTCCGATTTAGCGTTTTTCTACGTAAAACACCGAAAAGACACGTTTTCAGTAATTTTGTTTTCGATTCCCAAAGAATATTGCCTGAATTTTGGCATCTTAGTAAATATTAAGATGAATAATAAAAAAAATTATTTTATTTATTTTTTTCTCTATAAAGAGTTTTATTTGTGGGTTTTAGCTTTTTTGGTACTTAAGGAACTTAAAAACACTCATACTACACGTTTCTCGTAATGGCCTTTCGTTTCCCAAACATAAGGTTCTTTGCATAAATTTAAGCGTTTTTATAAATAACATGATCAAAAACAGTCAAAATCCATGTTTTTGGTAATGTTACTCTGTTTCTCCATAAAAGGGTGTTTTTGCATGCGTTTTAGCGTTTTGGTATGTAAGGAGTTAAAAAAAAACACTTAAATGCAAGTTCTTCGTAAAAGTTTTTTTTTTTCCCATGTAATGTGATTGTTCTGCTTTGTTGCATATCACGCTAAAAAACACTCAAAAGACACTTTTCTGGTAATATCTTTTTTTTTTTTTCCCACATAGAGCTAGTTTCGCATGTAATTTGGGATTTTCGTAACTAAGAATGTGAAAAACTCTCAAAATACAGACATTTGGTGAGGTACTTCTGTTTCTCAATTGAAAAGGTTATTCATGCATTTCAGCATTTTGGTATGTAAGAAACTTCTCTATATACATGAATTTTTGCATTTTTTGTCTTGTGATTCGTCCGAAACTATAAAACACTCATTATACACGTTTCTCGTAATGTTCTCTTGTTTCCCAATATAGAGTGCTTTCCATCCATTTTCGCATTTTTTCTAGGTAACAAGCTGAAAAACACTCAAAATATATCTTTTTGGTAATGTTATTTTATTTCTTCATATTGGTTGGTTTGCATCCGTTTTAGCGTTTTTCTTCGTAAATCACTGAAAAGACACATTTTTAGTAATATTGTTGAAATTGCTGAAAAACACTCAAAAGACAGATTTCTGGTAAAGTCTTGTAATTTCCCCATATAGATGGCTTTGCATGCACTTCTGGGTTTGGTACATAATTCCGGAAAAAAGCTATTTTTTTTTTTTATATGTCCTTTCGTTTTACAGACATAGGGTTCTTTGCATGTATTTAAGCGTTTTTATTGGTAACATGATCAAAAACATTCAAAATACATGTTTTTGGTAATGTTATTCTGTTTGTCCATAAAGGGTCTTTTGCATGCGTTTTAGCGTTTTGGTATGTAAGGAGTTAAACACACTTAAAGGCAATTTCTTCGTAAAAGTTAGTTTTATTACTATATAATGTGATTATTCTGTTTTTTAGTGCTTTGTTGCATATCACGCTCAAAAACACTAAAAAGACACTTTTCTTATAATGTCATTTTTTCCCACATAAAGCTAGTTTCGCATGTAATTTGGGATTTTCGTAACTAAGAATGTGAAAAACACTCAAAATACACGCATTTGGTAAGGTAGTTCTGTTTCTCAATTAAAAGTGTTATTCATGAGTTTTAGCATTTTGGTATGTGAGAAACTTCTCTATATACACGAGTTTTTGGGTTTTTTGTCTTGTGGTTCTTGTGAAACTATAAAACAATCATTATACAAGTTTCTCTAAATGTCCTTTTGCTTCCCAATATAGAGTGCTTTTACATCCATTTTCGCGTTTTTGTAGGTAAAAAGCTCAAAAACACTTGTTGGTAATGTTATTCTATTTCTTCATATTTGTTGCTTTGCATCCCTTTTTGCGTTTTTCCTACGTAAAACACTGAAAAGACACGTTTTCAGTAATTTTGTTTTGGATTCTTATATAGACTGTCTTCCATATTATTTATCGGTTTGGTGCCTAACATGCTGAAAAACACTGAAAAGACAGGTTTCTGGTATACTCGTTTAATTTCCTCATATAGGTGGCTTTGCATGTACTTTAGGGTTTGGTAAATAACAATCCAAAAAAAAGCTATAATTAACTTTTTTGATAATGTTCTTTTTTCCACATCAACCCCCTGAATTTTGGCAGAATTCTGGCATCTCGGTACTTATGAAAATCAATACAAAAAAAAATACAATTTTTTTTTCTCTTTAAAGAGTGTTATTTGTGGGTTTTAACGTTTTAGAACTTAAGGAACTTAAAAACAGTCATAATACACGTTTCTCGTAATGTCCTTTCGTTTCCGAAAGATAGGTATATTTGCATGTATGTAAGCGTTTTTATAGGTAACATGATCAAAAACACTTAAAACACATGTTTTTTGTAATGTTTTTCTGCTTCTCCATAAAGGAGTGTTTTGCATGCGTTTTAGCGTTTTGGTATGTAAGGAGCTCAAAAACACATAATGGCAAGTTCTTGGTCAAAGTTGGTTTTATTCCCATGTAATGTGATTGCCCTGCTTTTTAGTGCTTTATTGCCTAACACGCTCAAAAACACTCAAAAGACACTTCCGGTAATGTCATTTTTTTCCCACATAAAGCTAGTTTCGCATGCTATTTGGGATTTTGCTAAGAATGTAAAAAACACTGAAAATACACGCTTTTGGTAAGGTTTTTCTTTTTCTCAATAAAGATTGTTATTCATGAGTTTCAGCATTTTGGTATCTAAGAAACTTCTTTATATACACGAGTTTTTGCGTTTTTTGCCTTGTGGTTCTTGTGAACCACAAGTTCTTTTGCTCGAAAATAATAAGACACTCATTATACACGTTTCTCGTAATGCCCTTTTGTTTCCCAACAGGGAGTGGTTTGCATCCATTTTCACCTTTTTTGTAGGTAAGAAGCTCAAAAACACTCAAAATATACCTTTTTGGTAATGTTATTCATTTTTTTTTTTCATATTGGTTGGTTTGCATCCGATTTAGTGTTCTTCTACGTAAAACACCGAAAAGACACGTTTTCAGCAATTTTGTTTTAGATTCCCATATAAAGTGGCTTCCATGTTATTTATCATTTTTGTGCCTAAGATGCTGAAAAACACTCATAAGACAGTTTTCTGGCAAAGACGTTTGATTTCCCCATATAGGTGGTTTTGCATGCACTATAGGGTTTGCTACATAACAGTCGAAGAAAAACAAGCTAAAAATAACTTTTTCGATAATGTTCTTATTTCACAAAATTTTATGAATTTTGCCCGAATTTTGGCATCTCGGTACCTGTGAAGATGAATAAGAAAGAAAAAAATATCGTATTTTTTATTTATTTATTTATTTTTTCAATAGAGAGTTATTTGTTGCTTTTAGCTTTTTGGTTCTTTATGAATTTAAAAACACTCATAATACACGTTTCACGTAATGTCCTTTCGTTTCCCACAAATAGGGTTCTTAGCATATATTTAAGCGTTTTATTGGTAAAATTATCAAAAACACTCAAAATACATGTTTTTGGTAATGATATTCTTTTTCTCCATAAAGTGTGTTTTGCATGCGTTTTAGTGTTTTGGTATATAAGGAGCTCAAAAACACTTAAAGGCAAGTTCTTGGTAAACATTGATTTCAATCCCATGTAATGTGATTGCCCTTCTTTTTAGTGCTTTACTGCCTATCTCGCTTAAAAACACTCAATAGACACTTTTCTTAAAATGCCATTTTTTTACCACATAAAGCTGGTTTTGCAATGAATTTGGGTTTTGGGTAACTAAGAATGTGAAAAGCACTCAAACTACACGCATTTAGTAAGGTTGTTCTGTTTCTCAATTAAGAGTGTTATTCATGAGTTTCAGCATTTTGGTATCTAGGAAACTTCTCTATATACACGAGTTTTTGCGTTTTTTGCCATGTTGTTATTTTGAACTATAAAACATTCATTATACACTTTTCTCGCAATGTCCCTTTCTTTCTCAATATAGAGTGCTTTGCATCAATTTTCGCGTTTTTTTTTTTTTTTTTTTAGGTAACAAGCTCAAAAACACTCAAAATGTACCTTTTTGGTAATATTTTTCTATTTCTTGATATTGATTGGTTTCCATCTGTTTTAGTGTTTTTCTACGTAAAATACTGAGAAGACAAGTTTTAAGTAATTTTGTTTTGGATTCCCATATTGAGTGAGTTCATTATTATTTATCGTTTTGGTGCCTAACATACTGAAAAACACTCAAAAGACAATTTTCTGGTAAAGTCATTTAATTTTTGGTACATAACAGTCCGAAAAAAAAGCTAAAATCAACTTTTTTGATAATATTCTTTTATCATATAATTGCCCTGAATTTTCCCAGAATTTTGTCATCTCGGTACCTATGAAGATAAATGACAAAAAAAAAATTATATTTTTTATTTTTTTTTATTTATTTATTTATTTTTCTAAATAAAGAGCGTTATTTGTGGGTTTTAGCTTTTTGGTACTTTAGGAACTTAAAAACACTCATAATACACGTTTCTCGTAATGTCCTTTCGTTTCTCAAACATAAGGTTCTTTTTATGTATTTAAGCGTTTTTATAGATAACATGATCAAAAACACTCAATATACATGTTTTTGGTAATGTTATTATGTTTCTACATAAAGTGTTTTGCAGGCGTTTTAGTGTTTTGGTATATAAGGAGCTCAAAAACACTTAAAGGCAAGTTATTGGTAAAAATTGGTTTTATTCGAATTTAATGTGATTCCTCTGCTTTTTAGTGCTTTATATCCTATCACGCTCAAAAACACTCAAAAAACATTTTTTTGGTAATATCATTTTTTCCCACATAAATCTGGTTTCGCATGCAATTTTGGGTTTTGGTAACTAAGGATGTGAAAAGGTCTCAAAATACACGCATTTAGTAAGGTTGTTCTATTTCTCATTTAAGAGTGTTATTCATGAGTTTCAGCATTTTTTTATCTAAGAAACTTATATATACCATATATACAAGGTTTTGGTAATGTTATTCTGTTTCTCCATAAAGTGTGTTTTGCATGCGTTTTAGTAGTTTTGTATATAAAGAGCTCAAAAACACTTAAAGGCAAGTTATTGGTAAAAAATGGTTTTATTCCAGTGTAATGTGATTGCCCTGCTTTTGAGTGCTTTATTACCAATCACGCTGAAAAATACTCAAAAGACGCTTTTGTGGTAAAGTCTTTTTTTTCCCTACAAAGCTATTTTCGCATGTAATTTGGGGTTTTTGGTAACTAACAATGTGAAAAGCACTCAAAATCCACGCATTTAGTAAGGTTGTTCTGTTTCTCAATTAAGAGTGTTATTGATGAGTTTCAGCATTTTGGTGTGTATTAAATCTCTCCATATACACGATTTTTTGCAATGTTTGCTTTGTGGTTCTTTTGAACTATAAAACACTCATTATACACTTTTCTTGCAATGTCCTTTTCTTTCCCAATATAGAGTGCTTTGCGTCAATTTTCTCGTTTTTGTAGGTAAAGAGCTCAAAAACACTCAAAATATACCTTTTTGGTAACGTTTTTCTATTTCTTGATATTGGTTGGTTTCCATCCGTTTTAACGTTTTTCTACGTAAAACACTGAGAAGACACGTTTTCAATAACTCCGTTTTGGATTCCCATATAGAGTAAGTTCCTTATTATTTATCGTTTTGGTGCCTAACATGTTAAAAAAAAAAACACACAAAACACAGATTTCTGGTAAGGTCGTTTACTTTCCTCATATTGGAGGCTTTGGATGCACTTTAGGGTTTCGTACATAAAAGTCCGAAAAAAAAGCTGAAATTATTATTTTTTTTATAATATTCATTTATCACATAATTGCCATGAATTTTCCCAGAATTTTGGCATCTCGGTTCCTATGAAGATGAATAACAAAAAAAAAAAAATCCGATTTATTTTATTTTTTTTTATATTTTTTTTCTAAACAAAGAGTGTTATTTGTGGTTTTTAGCTTTTTGGTACTTAAGGATCTTATAAAAACACGTTATAATACTCGTTTCTCGTAATGTCCTTTTATTTCCCAAACATAATGTTCTTTGCATGTACTTAAGCGTTTTTATAGATAACATGATCAAAAACACTCAAAATACATGTTTTTGGTAATGTTATTCTGTTTCTCCATAAAGTTTGTTTTGGATGGCGTTTTTAGCTGTTTGGTATGTAAGGGGTTAAAAAACACTTAAAGGCAAATTCTTCGTAAAAGTTGGTTTTATTCCCATGTAATGTAATTGTTCTGCTTTTTAGTGCTTTGTTGCATATCACGCTCAAAAACACTCGAAAGACACTTTTCTGGTAATGTCATTTTTTGTCCCATATGAAGCTAATTTCGCATATAATTTGGCATTTTCGTAACAAAGAATGTGAAAAACACTCAAAATACACAATTTCGTAAGGTAGTTCTTTTTATCGATTAAAAGTGTTATTCATGCATTTCGTCATTTTGGTATGTAAAAATTTCTCTATATACTCGTACACGAGTTTTTGCGTTTATTGCCTTGTGGTTCTCTTAAAACTATAAAACACTCATTATACACCTTTCTCATAATGCCCTTTTGTTTCCTAATTAAGAGTGCTTTACATCCATTTTTGCATTTTTTGTAGGTAACAAGCTCAAAAACACTCAAAATATATCTTTTTGGTAATGTTATTCTATTTCTTCATATAGGATCGTTTGCATCTGCTTTAGCGTTTTTCTACGTAAAACACTGAAAAGACACGTTTTCAGTACGAGTAATTTTGTTTTGGATTCACATATTGACTGATATTCATATTATTTATCGCGTTGGTGCCTAACATGCTGAAAAACACTAAAAAGACAGGTTTCTGGTAAAGTCGTTTAACTTACCTATATTGATGGCTTTGCAGGCACTGTAGGTTTTGGTACAAAACAATAAGAAAAAAAAGCTATAATTAACTTTCATGATATTGTTCTTTTTTCCACATAAATTCCCTGAATTTTGGCAGAATTTTGGCAATTCGGTACCTATGGAGATGAAAAAAAAAAAAATTCAATTTTTTATTTATTTTTTTTTTATTTATTTATTTTTTTTTTTCTAAAAAGTGTTATTTGTGGGTTTTAGCTTTTTGGTACTAAAGGAACTTAAAAAAACACTCATAATACACGTTTCTCGTAAAGTCCTTTAATTTCCCAAACATAAGGTATTCAAGCGTTTTTATAGATAACATGATCAAAAACACTCAAAATACATGTATTTGGTAATGTTATTCTGTTTTTCCATAAAATGTATTTTGCATGCGTTTTAGCGTTTTGGTATGTAAGGACCTCAAAAACACTTAAAGGCAAGTTCTTTTTAAAATTTGGTTTTATTCCCATATAATGTGATTGCCCTGGCTTTTAGTGCTTTGTTGCGTAAAACGCTCAAAAACACTGAAAAGACATGCAAAGCCTCCCATATGAGGAAATTAAAGACCTTACCAGAAATCTGTTTTTTGATTGTTTTTCAGCATGATCAGCACCAAAACGATAAATAGTAAGGAACTCACTTTATGTGGGAAACTAAAACAAAATTACTGAAAACGTGTCTTCTCAGTGTTTTACGTAGAAAAACGCTAAAACTGATACAAACCAACCAATATCAAGAAGCAGAAAAACATTACAAAAAAATGTATATTTTGAGTGTTTTTGAGCTTGTTACCTACAAAAAAAAACGCGAAAATGGATACAAAGCACTGTATATTGGGAAACAAAGGGACATTGCTAGAAAAGTGTCTAATGAATGTTTTATAGTTCAAAAAAACCACAAGGCAAAAAACGCAAAAACTCGTGTATATGCTGAAACTCATGAATAACACTCTTAATTGAGAAACAGAGCAACTTTACTAAATGCGTGTCAAAAACACTAAAAGGCAAGTTTTTTCGTAAAAGGAATAATCCTATATAATGTGATTGCAATGCTTTTTAGTGCTTTATTGCCTAACACGCTCAAAAACACTCAAAGACACTTTTCTGGTAATGTCATTTTTTTCCCACATAAAGCTAGGTTCGCATGGAATTTATTGTTTTGGTAATTAAGAATGTAAAAAAAAAACACTCAAAATAAACGCATTTTTTTTCTGGTTGTTCTGTTTCTTGATTAAGAGTGTTATTCATGAGTTTCAGTATTTTGGTATCTCAGAAACTTCTCCATACAGTCGAGTTTTTGCGTTTTTTGCCTTGTGATTCTGGTGAAACTATAAAACACTCATTATACACGTTTCTCGTTATGTCCTTTTATTCCTTATATAGAATTCTTTGGATCCATTTTCGTGTTTTTTTATGTAACAAGATCAAAAAAACACGAAATATACTTTTTTGGTAATGTTAATTTATTTCTTCATATTGGTTGATTTGCATCCGTTTTAACGTTTTTCTACGTAATTTTTTTAAAAGACACGTTTCTAGTAATTTTGTTTTGGATTTCCATATAGAGTGACTTTCATATTATTTATCGTTTTGGTGCCTAACATGCTTTTTGGTGCCTTTTGCTTCCCAATATAGAGTGCTTTCCATCCATTTTCGCGTTTTTTGTAGGTAACAATTTCAAAAACACTCAAAATCTACCTTTTTGGTAATGTTATTCTATTTCTTCATTTTGGTTGGTTTGCATCCGTTTGAGCGTTTTCTACTTAAAACACTTAAAAGACACGTTTTCAGTAATTCCCATATAGATTCCTTCCTTTTATAGTGTTGGTTCCTAACATGCTGAAAAACACTCATAACACAGTTTTTTGGCAAAGACGTTTAATTTCCTCATATAGGTGCCTTTGCATGCAATTTAGTGGTTTGGTATATAACAGTCCGAAAAAAAGCTAAATTTAACTTTTTTGATAATATTCTTATTTCATATAATTTCCTGAACTTTGACCGAATTTTGGCACCTCGTTACCTGTGAAGATAAATAAGAATGAAAAAAAATATATTTTTTTATTTTTTTTTCTCAATAAAGAGTGTAATTTGTGGCTTTTAGCTTTTTTTGTACTTAATGAACTTAAAAACACTCATAATACACGTTTCTCGTAATGTCCTTTCGTTTCCTAAAAATAGGGTTCTTTGGATGTACTTAAGCGTTTTTATTGGTAACATGATCAAAAACACTCAAAATATATGTTTTTGGTAATGTTATTCTGTTTCACCATAAAGTGTATTTTGCATGCATTTTAGTGTTTTGGTATATAAGGAGCTAAGATACACTTAAAGGCAAGTTCTTGTTAAAAATTGGTTTTATTCCAATGTAATGTGATTGCCCTGCTTTTTAGTGCTTTATTGCCTAACACGCTTTGGAAGTGTTTAAATTTATAATGTACCAAAACGATAAAACGTGCAAAACTCCTTTCCTGCAGATATATAAAAACATTACCAAAAACGAGCATTTTGGGCGATTTTTCAGCTTGTTATGTACAAAAGCGTCAAAATGCATATAAAGTACCCTATATAAGAAAACGAAAAGACATTAAGAGAAACCAGTATTATGAGTTTTTTTTTTTTTTAGCTTATTAGGTACCGAAACGATAAAACGCTTGATTTGCCTTCTGTATGGAGAAAACGTGCATTTTAAGTGTATTTAGCTTTGTTAGGTATCAAAACGCCAAAATGCATAAATAAAACGACATTTCCAGAAACATGTCTTTGAGAGTTTATGAGTGTTTTAGGCACAAAAAGCTCTTAAAAAGCATGGAAAGTGTCGTAAATGGGAAAACATTAAGTGTTTTGAGGTACTTACATACCAAACCGCTAAAACGGTTGCAAAACACTCTTTATGGAGAAACTCAACAGCTTTACCAAAAACATGCATTTTGAGAAATTTTGCGCCTGTTACGTACAAAAACGATAAAATACATGCAAATAACCCTAAAAGGGGAAAATAAAACATTAAAAGAAACGTATATTTTGAGTGCTATTGAGCTTCATAGGTACCAAAACACTAAAACATATGAATAATACTCTATATGGAGAAACGGAACAAGATTAACCAACCCTTGTATTTTAAGGCTTTTTTCACGTTATTAGGTACCGCAACGCGAAAATGCATGCAAAGCATACTATATATGGGAAAGGAAACATTTCCAGAAACATGTCCTTTCACTGTTTATGAGCATGTTAGGTGCCAAGAAGCTAAAAACCAAGGAAAGCACAATATAGGAGAAAACAAAAGATTACAAAAACTTTTAATTTTAGTGCTTATGAGCTACTTACATACAAAAACACTTAAACGCATCCAAAACGCCTTGGAAAAACTGAATAACATTACCAAAAAGGCGTTTATTTTCAATATTTTGAGCTTGTTACGCAAAAAAAAAAAAGTAACCAACGATATTATGAGAAACTTATATAAAGAGCGTTTTTGAGCTTCTCAGGTACCAAAACGCGAAAATGCATGAATAATACTCTCTTTAGAGAAACACAACAATATTAGATACCAAAACGCTAAAAACCAACGAACCTTATGTTTGGGAAACGAAAGGACAATACAAGAAATATGTATTATGAGTGTTTTTTAGTTCCTTAAGTACCAAAAAGCTAAAACCCACAAATAAAACAATAACTTAACTAAACAAAAACTTGTGTTTGAGTGTTTTTGAGCTTGTTAGATAACTAATCGCCAAAATGCATGCAAAGTTTCAGATGTGGGGAAAAGAAAAGATATTAACGCTGTTTTTCATCTTCTTATGTAACGAAACGCTTTCTCACCTTTCTCACCAGACGCAAGGTAGGCAATGCCTGTCAGTGTCCGGCCTCTACGAATCTTCTCCAAAGGTCTCTATCATGAAATCCTCATCTCTGGTTATTTCTTGTAGATTTCTTCCTCTTCGTTTAGTAGCTTCTTCAACTCCCTGCATCCATCGCTTCCTAGGTCGTCCCACCGGCCTCCTGCCTAGAGGAACCCATTCCAGAAACTTCCTTGCGTATCTTGTATCTTCCATTCTTCGGACATGTCCATACCATTTCAATTTGTTCTTTTCAATTATCTTCAGTATAGATGTTATCCCTAATCTCTCTCTGGTTTCTTCATTTCTAATTCTATCAAGTCTGGTCACACCTCGGATCATTCTCAGAACTCTCATTTCTGCTGCTTGTATTTGTGAAGATGTTCTTGTTGTCAGTGTCCAAGTTTCTGACCCATATAGAAGTACTGGTCTTAGTATTGTTGTAAATATTATGGTTTTAGCTTTTGTTGGAATATTCTTATCTTTAAGTATGGGATACAATGCACTGATATTTGCATTGTACTTCTGTATTCTATTTAAAATTTCTATATTCTTTCTGTTTTCCTCGTCGAATAGTACTCCCAGATAACAAAATTTGTCGGTCTGCTTCAGTTTAACGTTTTCTATGTAAATATTACATTCCTCCTTTATTCTGCCAACTTTCATTATTTCTGTTTTTTGTTTGTTTATTCTCATTCCTTCCCTATTTAAGACATCATTCTATCTTGTCATGGCCTCTTGAAGATCTTGTTGGCTTCCTGTCACGACAACGACATCGTCTGCATAGGCCAGCGTGATCTCTTTATCCTCCCTTACACACACTTCCTTCAGGCCATGTATATAATGAATAGCAAAGGAGAGAGCACTCCCCCTTGTCTCACTCCTGTCTTAATGCTAAACCATTCACTCTCCAGCTCCCTGTTCTTGACTCTGCTCTCCGTGTTCTTATATATACTCTTAATTACTCGTATCAGTTTAGAGTTTATGCCGTAGTCTTGATATTGTAAGACTCTCCACAAGCAATCGTTTCTAACGAAACGCTAAAACACGTAAATAGCATTCTATATGAAGAAACAACATCATTACAAAAAACATGTATTATGGGTTTTTCCCCATGTTAGGGACCAAAACGCCAAAGTACATATAAAACACCCTATGTGAAGAAACAGAACGACATGATTACAAACATGTATTATGAATATTTTTGAGTTTGTTAGTTATCAAAACGCCAAAGTACATGCAAAGCACCCTATAGAAGAAGAAAAAAAATATTACCAAAAACATATCTTTTGGGTGTTTTTCAGCTTCGTACTTACCGAAACTCTACAAGGGATTGAAAACGCACTTTACTGAGAAATAGAACATTAAAAAAAAAAAAAAACGTATGTTTTAAGTGTTTTTAAGTTAGGTATCAAAACGACAGATTGCATGTAGAATACCTTGTCTGGAGTAACTAAAAGATAGTACCTGCAACGTGCCATTTGGAAATTTTCGAGCAAATTAGGCAACAAAAAGCTAAAAAGCATGAGAAAAGAAAACAACATTGTCAAAAAAGTTTCTTTTTAGTGTTTTTGAGAGTACAAAACACTAAAATGTGAGCAAAGAAACATTTATGGGAAACTTTAGGAAAAAATTCTTATCTCAGTCTTTTAACTTGTTAGGTACCCATATTGCCCCATAAACCCCATATTGCATGCAAAGGACTCTGAGGAAACGAAACGATATTAACAGAAACGTGTATTATGAGTGTTTTTATTTATTTATTTTTTTATGTACCAAAACACTAAAACAGGTGACTATTACTCTATATGAGGGAAAATAAAAACATTAACAAAACCAGTAGCAAAACATCACCAGAAACTTGTCATTTAGGTGTTTTGAGCATGTTCTGAGATTTTTTAGCATGTTAGGTAACAAAACGGCAAAATGTATGCAAATTACCCTATATAGGTAAATGAAACGATATTAACATAAAAGTGTATTATGTCTTTTTCAGCTTCATAGATACCAAAAGTCTAAAACACGTAAATAATACTATATTTGCAGAAACAAAACAACATTACCAGAAGCGTACTTTATGAGTTTTTTTCCCCATGATAGGTACCAAAACGCCTAAAAGCATAGTGAACACCATACATAAAGAAACAGACCAACATTACGAAAAACTTGTATGCTGAGTGTTTTTGAGCTTGTTATATACAAAAACACCAAAGTGCATGCAAGACAACCTGTAAAGGAAAAGCAATCAATATTAACAAAAACTTGTCTTTTATGTGTTTTTTCAATTTCTTACGTACTAAATCTCTAAAACGCATGAAAAACACCCTTTATGGAGAAAGAGGACATTACTATAAACGCGTTTTTTGAGTTTTCCCGATCATTAGCTACCAAAACGCCAAAATGCAGACAGCACACTATTTGATGTAAAGAAATTATATTACCGGAAACGTGTCATTTCAGTGTTTTGAGCATATTAGAAACCAACCCCAACCAAAAAAAAAAAAAATAAATAAATAAATAAATAAATAAATATATATATATATATATATATATATATATATATATATATATATATATATATATATATATATATATATATATATATATATATATATATATATATATATATATATATATATATATATATATATATATATATATATATATATATATATATATATATATATATATATATATATATATATATATATATATATATATATATATATATATATATATATATATATATATATATATATATATATATATATAACATCGAACGTGTCTTTTGAATATTTTTAAGCTTCTTACGTACCAAATTTCTAAAACCCGTGCAAAACATCCTTTATGGTGAAATAGAACATTACCAAAAATGTGTGTTTTGAGTCTTTTTGAGCTTGTTGGGTATGAAAACGCCAAAATGCACACAAATTAACGGACATTGACAAACTAAAAGTTATTAAGAAAAAATATTATTATGAGTGTTTTTTAACTTCTTATGTACGAAAACACTAAAACACGTGAATATCACTCTATATGGAGAAAAAAGCATTAACCAAAAAAATGGGTGTTTTCCTCATGTAAGGTACGACAATCTATACAGAATACCATATATGAAAAACAGAAAAAAACATTACCAAAAACGTATATTATAAGTGTTTTTGAGCTTCTTAGGTAATAAAATACTGAAACACGTGATTAGTACATATATTTAGGCGTTTTGGTTTCCAAAAAGCTGGAAAACGCTTAAATCATACGTTTTTTGTAATGTCTCCCGATAAAGGCTACTTATCATTTTAGCATTTTGGAACGTAAGAAGCTCAAAAGCACTCAAAAGACACCATTTTGATAATGTTGTTTTGATTTCTAAATAGAGTGTCTTCCATGCTCTTTAGAGTTTCGGTGCTAACGTTGAAAAGCACCGAAATAAAATGAAATGGATGATTTTTTGCGTATTGGTACGTAATAAGCTTAAAAACATTCAAAATACACGTTTTTGGCAATAATATTTTGTTTCTCCATGAAGTTTCTTTTCCATGCATTTTAGTGTTTTGGTACGTAAACAGCTGAAAACATTCAAAAGACACGTTTTTGTTTGTTTCTCCCGTATAGCTTACTTTGCATGCACTTTGGCGTTTTCGAAAACACTACTAATACATGTTTTTGTACCCTATATGAAGAAAGGAAACGCGATTTCCAGAAAAGTGCCTTTTGAATGTTTATTGGCGTGCTAGGCACCAAAACGCTAAAAAGCATGGAAAGCACCCTATAAAGGAAAACAAAACAACTTTACCATAAACGTGTGTTTTCATTATTTTTGACTTTCTTACGTACCGAAACGCTAAATCGCATGAAAAAAAAAAAAACGGAAAAATAATATCAAAAACAAATATTTCGAGTGTTTCTGAGTTAAATAAGTAGAAAAACGCCAAAATGCATATATAATATCTTAAATGAGAAAATGAAAAGACGTTACTAAAATGTGTACTATTGGTGTTTTTTTTTTTTACTTATTAGGTACGAAGTCGCTAAAATGCATGAATAACACTCTATATGAAATAACATTACTAAAAACGTAAATTTTCAGTGTTTTCACATTGTTATGAATCAAAACGCCATAATGCATGTAAAACCCCCTATTTGGGGAAAGGAAACGACATTTCAGAAACGTATCTAAAATGTGTTCTTCATCGTGTTAGACACAAAAATGCTAAAAAGCATACAAATCACCTGATATGGGAATACAAAACAACATTAAGAAAACGTTTCTTTTGAGTGTCCTACTTACCAAAACGATAAAAAAAAAAAACATAGGAAACATCCTTTATGGAGAAACAGAATAACATTACCAAAAACAAGTATTTTGAATGTTTTGTAAGATTGTTACGTAAAAAACGCCTAAATGAATCGAAAATACCCTATATGGGAAAAATGAAGTCATTACGAGAAACGTGTATTATGAGTGTTTTTGACCTTCTTAGTATCAAAAGGGTAAAACGCATGAATAACACCCTATATGGAGAAATAGATATATGAAACGACATTAAAAACGCATGAAAATACCCTATATAGAGAAACAGAATACATTTACCAAAAACGTGTATTTTGAATGTCTTTCAGCGTATTATGTACAAAATCGCCTATCATCAAACAAAACACCCTGCATATGGAAATGAAAGGACATTACGAGAAACGTTTGTTATGTTATTTTTCTTCATTACTTTCTTAAGTACCAAATCAGTAAAAAGCTTCAATAGTCCTCTGAAGAAAAAGAACAACCTTACCAAAAACCGTGTATTTTTTTACATTGATAATTACCAAAACGCCAACATGCATGTAAAGCAACCTATATGAAGAAACAAAACGAAATCACTAGAAACTTATTATTTGTTATATTTTATATTTGTTATATTATTTTCATTTTTTTCATTTATTTATTTATTTATTTTTCTTTTTTTTTTTTGTTTCTTTATAAAAAATGTTATTTGTTGCTTTTAGCTTTTTGGTATTTAAATAACTTAAAAACACTTATAATACACGTTTCTCGTAATGTCCTTTCGCTTCCCAAACATAAGGTTCGTTACATGTATTTAAGCGTTTTTATAGATAACATGATCAAAAACACTCAAAATACATGTTTTTGGTAATGTTATTGTGTTTGTCCATAAAAGGTGTTTTGCATGCGTTTTAGCGTTTTGGTATGTAATGAGCTCAAAAATACCTAAAGGCATGTTCTTGGTAAAAGTTGGTTTTATTCCCATGTAATGTGATTGCCCTGCTTTTTAGTGGTTTATTGCCTAACACGCTCAAAAATACTCGAAAGACATTTTCTGGTAATGTTATTTTTTTCCCACATAAAGCTAGTTTCGCATGGAATTTGGGGTTTTGGTAACTAAGAATGTGAAAAACACACAAAATACGGTAAGGTTGTTCTGTTTCTTAATTAAAAGTGTTATTTATGAGCTTCAGCATTTTGGTATGTAAGAAACTTCTCTAATACACACATTTGGTAAGGTAGTTCTGTTTCTCAATTAAAAGTATTATTCATGAGTTTCAGCATTTTGGTATGTAAGAAACTTCATTATGTACACGAGTTATTGAGTTTTTTGCCTCGCGGTTCTTCTGAAACTATAAAACACTCATTATACACGTTTCTCGTAATGTCCTATTCTTTCCTAATATAGAGTGCGTTTCATCTATTTTCGCATATTTTTGTAGGTAACAAGCTCAAAAACACAACAAAATATATCTTTTTGGTCATGTTATTCTATTTCTTCATATTGGTTGGTTTGCATCCGTTTTAGCGTTTATCTATGTAAATCACTGAAAAGACACGTTTTCAGTTATATTGTTGAAATTGCTGAAAAAAACACTCAAAAGACAGGTTTCTGCTAAAGTCGAGTAATTTCTCCATATAAGTGGCTTTGCATGCACTTCAGGGTTTGGTAAATAACTCCGCAGAAAAGCTAAAACTTTTTTTTTTATAATGAATTTTTTTTACAAAATTTCCCTGAATTTTTCCAGAAGTTTTGGTTTCTCGGTACCTATGAAGATGAATAACAATTTTTTTTTTCTCTATAAAGTGTTATTTGTGAGTTTTAGCTTTTTGGTATTTAAAGAACTTAAAAACACTCATAATACACGATTTTCGTAATGTCCTTTTCTTATACAAACATTGGGTTCTTTACATGTATTTAAGCGTTTTTATAGGTAACATGATAAAAAAAACACTCAAAATACATATTTTTGGTAATGTTATTCTGTTTCTCCGTAAAGGGTGTTTTTCATGCGTTTTAGCGTTTTGGTATGTAAGGAGTTAAAAAACACTTAAAGGCAAGTTCTTCGTAAAAGTTGGTTTTATTCCCAAGTAATGTGATTGTTCTGCTTTTTAGTGCTTTGTTGCATATCACGCTCAAAAACACTCAAAAGACATTTTTTGGTAATGTCATTTTTTTCCCACTTAAAGCTAGTTTCGCATGTAATTTGGCAATTTCGTAACTAAGAATGTGAAAAAACACTCAAAATACACAATTTGGTAGGGTAGTTCTATTTCTCGATTAAAAGTGTTATCCATGCATTTCATCATTTTGGTATGTAAGAAAATTCTCAATATACACGAGTTTTTGCGTTTATTGCCTCATGATTCTTGTGAAACTATAAAACACTCATTATACACGTTTCTTGTAATGTTCTTTTGTTTCCTGATATAGTGTGTTTTCCATCCATTTTTGTATTTTTTGTAGGTAACAAGCTTAAAAACACAAAATATATCTTTTTGGTAATGTTATTCCATTTCTTCATATTGGTTGGTTTGCATCCGTTTTAGCGTTTTTCTTCGTAAATCTCTGAAAAGACTCGTTTTCAATAATATTGTTGAAATTGCTTCTGGTACAGGTTTCTGGTAAAGTCTTGTAATTTTTTCATATAAGTGGCTTTGCATGCACTTCAGGGTTTGGTACATAACTCCGGAAAAAAGCTAAAATTATTATTTTTTTTTTTCTTTACCTAATTTCCTTGATTTTTTGCCAGAATTTTCGCATCTCGTTACCTATGAAGATGAATAAAAAAAAAAAAAAAATTTTTGTATTCATTTATTTTATTTTTTATTTTTTTTTTCTCTACAAAAAGTGTTATTTGTGTGTTTTAGCTTTTTGGTACTTAAGGAACCTAAAAACTCTCATAATACACAATTTTCGTAATATCCTTTCGTTTCACAAACATAGGGTTCTTTGCATGTATTTAAGCGTTTTTATAGGTAACATGATCAAAAAAATTAAAATTCAAGTTTTTGGTAATGTTATTTTGTTTCTCCATAAAGGGTGTTTTGCATGCGTTTTAGCGTTTTGTTATGTAAGGAGTTAAAATCACTTAAAGGCATGTTTTTGGTAAAACTTGGTTTTATTCCCATATAATGTGATTATTCTGCTTTTTAGTGCTTTGTTGCATATCACGCTCTAAAATACTCAAAAGACACTTTTCTGGTAATGTCATTATTTCCCACATAAAACTAGTTTCGCTTATAATTTCGGATTTTCGTAACTAAGAATGTGAAAAACACTCAAAATACTCACATTTGGTAAGATAGTTCTGTGTCTCAATTAAAAGTCTTATTCATGAGTTTCAGTATTTTGGAATGTAAGAAACTTCATGTACACGAGTTTTTCCGTTTTTTGCCTTGTGGTTCTTGTGAAACTATAAAACACTCATTATACACGTTTCTCGTAATGTCCTTTTGCTTCCCAATATAGAGTTCTTTCCATCCATTTTCGCGTTTTTTGTAGGTAACAATTTCAAAAACACTCAAAATATACCATTTTGGTAATGTTATTTTATTTCTTCATTTTGGTTGGTTTGCATCCTTTTAAGCGTTTTTCTACGTAAAACACCGAAAAGACACGTTTTCAGTAATTGTGTTTTGGATTCCCATATAGATTGACTTCCTTGGGTTTTATCGTGTTGGTTCCTAACATGCTGAAAAACACTCATAAGACAGTTTTCTGGCAAAGAGGTTTAATTTCCCCATATAGGTGGCTTTGCATGCACTTTAGGGGTTTGGTACATAACAGTCCGAAAAAAAAAGCTAAATATTAACTTTTTTGATAATGTTCCTATTTCATATAATTTCCTGAAGTTTGCCCGAATTTCCGCACCTCGTTACCTGTCAATATGAATAAGAATGAAAAAAAAATCTCGTATTTTTTTATTTATTTTTATTTTTTTTCTCAATAAAGAGTGTAATTTGTGGCTTTTAAATTTGTCGTACTTAATGAACTTAAAAATAGTTATAATACACGTTTCTCGTAATGTCCTTTCGTTTCCCAAAAATAGGGCTCTTTGCATGTATTTAAGCGTTTTTATTGGTAACATGATGAAAAACACTCAAAATACATGTTTTTGGTAGTTATTCTGTTTTACCATAAAGTGTATTTTGCATGCGTTTTAGTGTTTTGGTATATAAGGAGCTCAAAAACACTTAAAGGCAAGTTCTTACTAAAAATTGATTTTAGTCCAATGTAATGTGATTGCCCTGCTTTTGAGTGCTTTATTACCATTCACGCTGAAAAATACTCAAAAGACACTTTTCTGGTAAAGTTTTTTTTTCGCATGTAATTTGGGGTTTTTGGTAACTAAGAATGTGAAAAGCACTCAAAATACACGCATTTAGTAAATTTGTTATGTTTCTCAATTAAGAGTGTTATTCATAAGTTTCAGCATTTTGGTCTCTAGGAAATCTCTCCATGTTATTCATCTTCATAGGTACCGATATGCCAAAATTCTGGGAAAATTCAGGGCAATAATGTGATAAAAGAATACTATCAAAAAAGTTAATTTCAGCTTTTTTTTCGGACTGTTATGTACCAAACCCTAAAGTGCATGCAAAGCCTCCAATATGAGGAAATTAAACGACCTTACCAGATATCTGTGTTTTGTGTGTTTTTTTTAGCATGTTAGGCACCAAAACGATAAATAATAAAGAACTCACTCTATATGGGAATCCAAAACAAAGTTACTGAAAACGTGTCTTCTCAGTGTTTTACGTAGAAAAACGTTAAAACGGATGCAAACCAACCAATATCAAGAAACAGAAAAGCGTTACCAAAAAGTGTTTTAGTGTTTTTGAGCTTTTTACCTACAAAAACTCGAAAATTGATGCAAAGCATTCTATATTGGGAAACAAAAAGGACATTGCAAGAAAATTGTATAATGAGTGTTTTATAGTTCAAAAGAACCACAAAGCAAACAAACCCGTTTTAGCGTTTTCGTGATGTCTTTTAGTTTTTGCATGAATTTTGGCATTTTTCTACGAAACAAGCTGAAAAGCACTCAAAACACAATTTTATTACATATACTGTTTTTCCATAAAAGTTGTTTTGCATGCTTCTTAGCGTTTTCGTAAGTCGTTCAAAAAGACCAAAGAGAAACGTTTTTGGTAATGATGTTTCTTTTTTTCCATATTGGGTACTTTTCATGCTTTTTAACCGTTTTGGTGCCTAACACGCTCATAAACACTCAAAAAACACATTTCTGGAAATATCGTTTCCTTTTCCTATAAAGTGTGCTTTGCGTACATTTTGGCGTTTTGGTACCTAACCATGTGAAATACACTAAAAACGCAAGTTTTTTATAATGTTAATTGTCTCCATATATTTAGGCGATTTAGCGTTTTAGTACCTAAGAAACTGAAAAAAAACACTCATAACACAAGTTTCTCGTAATGTGTTTTTGTTTCCTCAGATCAAGCATTTTGGCATTTTTCTACGTAATAAGCTCAAAAACTCTCGAAATACTTGGTTTCAGTAATATTATCATGTTTTCTGCATGAAGAGTGTTTGCATACATTTTTTGCGTTTTGGTACCTAACAAGATCATAATCACTCAAAAAACATGTTCCTGGAAATGTCTTTTTTTTTTTTTCCTAATATAGGGTACCTTACATGTATTTATGCATTTAATTACTTAACAGTGTAAAAGAATACACAAAACACGTTTGTTTTTTTCTTTTGATGTTGTTCTGTTTCTCCATTTAGAGTTTTATTACAGGGTTTTCGCGTTTTCGTAGACAGGAAACTCAAAAACACTCATAACACACGTTTCTCGCAATGTCTTTTCATTTCCTCATTCTTTGCATGCATTTTGGCGATTTTGTACGTAACAAACTCAAAAGCATTTAAATACTTGTTTTTGTTAAGGTTATTCTCTTTCCATTTAAAAGGGTGTTTTCCATTCGTTTTATGGTTTTATACATAAATAGCTCAAAAATACACCAAACACACGTTTTTAGAAATGTTGTTTTGCTTTCCCCATAGAGGAAATTTTCCATGCCTTTTAGCGTTTTTGTGCCTAACATGCTCATAAACACACACAATAAAAATACATGTTTCTGGAAATGTCGTTTCATTTCCCTAGAGAGGGCACTTTGCATGCATTTTGGCGTTTTTGCTATTTTACACTGTGAAAAAAAAAACCCTCAAAAATCACGTTTTTTGGTAATTTTCTTTTATTTATTTATTTATTTTTCCATATAGAGTAATACTATTTATGTCTTTTAACGTTTTGGTACCAAAAACTTAAAAACACTGATAATACACTTTTCTTGTAATGCCTCTTCGTTTCCTAATATTAGGTACTTTGCATACATTTTGGCGTTTTCGTAGGTAACAAACTGAAAACCCTTAACATACTTCTTTTTCGTAATTTTATTGTTTCTCCATAAATCATGTTTCACGTGCGTTATAGCGTTTTGGTACGTAAGTAGCTGAAAAACATTTTGGTGCCTAACACGATCATAAACACTCAACAGACACGTTTCACGATATATAATTTTCTTTCCCAACTATAGCCTATTTTTCCTGTTTTTTTTGGCTTTTTGGCAACTAATAATGTGTAATACACATAAAACACAAATTTTGGGTAGTTTTTTTTTTTCCAAAGAGAGTGCTATTAATGTCTTTTAACATTTTGGTACCTAAGAAGCTTAAAAACACTAATAATACACGTTTCAGGTAATGCCTTTTCGTTTCCCATAGTCTACTTTGTGTGCATATTGTCGTTTTTTGTAACAAACTAAAAAACATTTTTTTTTTCGCAAATATATAATGTCTCGCCATAAATGTTTTTTTTTTTTGCATGTGTTTTACCATTATAATACGTAATTACCTAAAAAACACTGCAAAGTGACGGTTTCGGTCACGTTTTGTTATCCATATAAGGTGTTTTTTATTTTTTATTAGTTTATTTTTTTTTTCGTTTTGGTACTTAACACGCTAATAAACTCATAAAAGACACGTTACTAGAAATTTAATTTATTTTCCCTATATAGGGATCGTTGGATGCATTTTGGTGTTTTGGTATCTATGAATGTGAAAAAAAACACTCAAAACACACGTATTTGGTAATGTTTTGTATCTTCATATAGAATGTTATTCATGGTTTATTGCGTTTTGGTACCTAATAAGCTCAAAAACATTCATAACACACGTTTCTTGTAATGCCTTTTCGTTTCTCCATATAAAATTTTCGTACCTAAAAAGGATGTATTTTGGCGTTTTTCCACCTAAGCTCACAAAACACTCAAAAAACTTGTTTTTGGTAATATTATTCTTTTTCTCCATAAATTGTGTTTTGCATGCATGTTTTTGCGTTTTTGGTACGTAAGATACTGAAAAAAAAACTCAAAAGACACGTTTTTTGGTACTACTGTTGTTTTTTTTCATATAGAATGCTATTCATGCGTTTTAGAGTTTTGGTACTTAAGAAGCTCAAAAAACAGATTTCTCGTAAAGACGTTTCGTTTCTCAATATCGAGTGCTTTGCATGCATTTCGCTGTTATATCTCCTAATAATGTGAAATATAATACACGTTTTTGGTATTAATCTTCTTTTTCTCCAAATAAAGCGCTATTCATGTGTTTTAACGTTTTGGTACCTAAGAAGCTAAAAAAAAAAAAATAATGATAATAAACGTTTTTTGTAATGTCGTTTCGGTTCCCCATATAGGATAGTTTGTATGCATTTTGGTGTTTTCGACGTAAAAAAAAAAAAAACTCAAAAACACTCGTTATTTATTTTCCATAAGGATATAATTCATGTTTTTTTTTTACCGTTTTCCATGCTAATACGTTAAAAACACTGAAAATATATGATTCTGGAAATGTAGTTCTGTTTCCCCTTATAGGGATATTTCCATGCACTTCGCCGTTTTGATACCTAACAATGTTAAAAACATTCAAAATACAAGTTTTCTGATAATAATTTATGTTTCTTTTATATAGTGTGATATTCATACATATTTTTTTTTCTGGTTTGGTACCTAAAAAGCTCAAAAACAATCATAATACACGTTTCTCGTAAAGTTCTTTCGTTTCCCCTTATAAACTATTTTCCATGCAATTCAGCGTTTTTGTACGTAAAAAGCTGAAAAAATACACGTTTTTTGCTAAAGTTATTTTGTTTTTTCCATAAAGCATTTGGATGCATTTTATCATTTTACGACGTAAGTAGCTCAAAAACTCTCAGAAGATGTTTTATTAATGTTTGTTTTACGTTTTTTTTTTTTTTTAGCATTTTTGTGCCTAGCACGCTCACAAACACACAAAAGACCCGTTTCTTGAAATCTCGCTTCCTATCCCGATATAAGGTACTTTCCATACATTTTGGCGTTTTGGTATCTAACAATTTGAAAAATCACTCTAAATACCAATTTTTGGTTATCTTATTATGTTTCTATATATAGGGTGCTATGCATACTTTTTCTCGTTTTGGTACCAAAGAAGCTCAAAAACACACACAAAAAAAAAATACACGTTTCTTGTAATATGTTTTCGTTACGAGATATAGGGTAATTTACATACATTTTGGCGTTTTCTACGTATTGAGTTGAAAAGCACTAAAAACACGTTTCTTTTGTAATTTTTTACTATTCCTCCATACTTTTTTTTTTTTTTTTTGCATGCATTTTGGCGTTTTGGTACATACCTCAAAAAACACTGAAAAGAGATGTATGTAGTTATATTATTTTGTTTACTCATACAGGATGGTTTCCATACATTTAGGGTTTTGGTGCTTAGCACGCTCATAAACACTCAAAAAGACACGTTTCTGGAAATATCGCTTTGCATGCTTTTAGTGATTTGTTGCCTAACAATATGAAATACAGTCGAGATACATGTTTTCGATAATGCTTTTCTGTTTCTCCATATAGAGTGTTATTCATGCACTTTAACATTTTGGTACCTAAGAACCTCAAAATACTCATAATACAAGTTTCTCATGAAGTCTTTTTGTTTCCCTATATAGGGTACTTTGCATGCATTTTCGCTTTTTCTACGTAACAAGCTATAAAAAAAATAAATAAAAAAATGTATGATTTTGATAATATTATTCTGTTTCTACATTAAAGTATTTTTTGCATGCTTTTTAGCGATTTGGTACGTAAATAAATGAAAAGACTCAAAAGGCACGATTAATGTAATGTTGTTTTGTTTTTCGAAATAGAGAAATCATGTATTTTGAGTGTGTTTCACATTGTTACCCGCCAAAACGCTAAAATGCATGCAAAGCCCCTTATAATAGGAAAGGAAACGACATTTTTCAGAAAAAAAATAGTGCTTTGAGGGTTTCTGAGCATGTAAGCATGTATGAAAATTCAAATCATTACGAAAAAAACGTATCTTATGAGTGTTTTTCAGCTTCTTACGTACCAAAACTCTAAATTACATGCAAAAACACCCTTCATAAACACAATAACTTTATAAAAAAATATGTGTTTTAAATGTTTTGAGCTTGTTACGTTGAAAAGTAAAAATGAATGCAATTTACTCTATACAGAGAAACGAGAAATTACGAGAAGCGTGTATTATGAGTTTCTTTTTTATCTTCTTAGGTACCAAAATCCTAAAACGAATGAATAGTACTCTATATCGAAAAACTAACAATATTACCAAAAACGTGTATTTTGAGTGTTTTCTCACATTATTAGGTAGGAAAACAGCACGAGGCAATAAAGGTTCATATATGGGGAAACGAAACAGCATTACCAGAAACGTGTCTCTTCAGTGTTTTTGAGCGTGTTAGTTATCAACACGCTTAAAAGCATGGAAATCACCTTATATAAGAATACAAAACAACGTTACGTACATGTCTTTTGAGTGTTTTTAATCTTCTTACGTACTGAAACGATAAAATCCATATAAAACACAGTTCATGGTGAAACAGAATAATTTTACCAAAAACAAATATTTTGACTGTTTTCAGGTTTTTTACGTACAGAACCGGCAAAATGCATCCAAAGTTCCCTATATGTTTAGACGAAAAGGGATTGCGAGAACCATTTCTTAGTGTTTTTTTTGGGGGGAGGCTTCTTAGGTAGAAAAACGAGGAATCGCATGACCAGCGATCTCTTTGGAGAAACAAAACATTACCAAAAACGTGTATTTAAGTATATTTCACATTGTTAGGTACCAAAACGCCATTGTCTATGTAATGCACCCTAAATGGCGAAACGAGTTTTCCAGAAGTGTCTTTCCAGATGTTGATGAGCGTGCTAGGCACCAAAACGATAAAAGCGAAAACGCTTTGTGTGTCCACTATATCTGGGAAAACAAAACAACATTACAAAAAGATGTCTCTTTTCAGTGTTTGTGAGCGACTTACGTCTCCAAAAGCTAAAACGCATATAAATATGTTTTATTCAGAAACACAATAACTTTATTTAAACTTGTATTTCAATTGTTTTCTGAGTTCGTTACGTACAAAAAAGAAAAAAACCGTGCAAAGTACTCTCTATGATGAAACGAAAAGACATTACAAGAAATTGTTTTTAAGCTTCTTAGGTACCAAAACGGAAAAAGGCGATAATACAACTATATATGGAAAAACAGAACGACATTACTAAAAACACGCATTTTGAGTGCTTTTACATTACTAAAATACCTGAAAAGCCTTTATATACGAAAATGAAACGTGATTACAAGAAACGAGAAACATGTATTTATGTGTCTTTCAGCACGTTAGGCAACAAAATGCTAAAAAGCATGGAAAATTACCTTATAGCGGAATACAAAACGTTACGAAAAACGAGTCTTTTGAGAGTTTTGTTTTTACTTTTTACGCTAAAACTCATGCAAAACACCTTTTATGGAGAAACAGAATAACATTAAAAAAAAAAAAAAAGTGTTTTGAGTGTTTCCGGCTTGTTACTTGGAAAACTCAGAAACGCATACAAAGTATTCTATATGGGGAAAGAAAAATGCATTACGAAAAACATGTATAATGGATGTTTTCAGCTTTTTAGGTACCAAAAATGAGGAAAAGCAAGAATAACACTTCCTATTCAGAAACACAACAACATTACTAAAAACGTGTATTTTAAGTGTTTTTCGTACTGTAAGATATCAAAACGACAAAATGGATGCAAAACTCTTTATATTCAGGAACGAAGCAACATTACAAGAAATGTATTTTTTTGTTTTTGTGCATGTTAGGCACGAAAATGCTAAAAATAATGGAATACACCTAATATGGGAAAACGAAACAACATTACTTATATTGTACATTTTGAGTCTGTTTTCAGCTTTTTAGATAACAAAACGATAAAACGCATGAAAAAAAAAAAACTGTAGAAACAGATTATCATTACCAAAAAAAAAAAAAAAATTCTAGTGTCTTTTCAGCATATTAGGTCAATATGCAGGCAATGTACAATGCAATAGGAAATGGAAAAGGCATAACGAGAAACATGTATTGTGTTTTTTTTTTCAGATTTCCATGAGTAGGACTCTATATAGAGAGAAACTTGAAGACATGTTTTTGATAATGTTTTTTATTCCCAAATGGTGATCTTTCCATGCTTTTTAGCATTCTAGTACATAGCAGATTCATAAACATTCAAAAGACACGTTTCATTAAATTTAGTTTCGTTTGTTAGTTAGTTGGCTTCCATACATTTTGGCGTTTTGGCACCAAACAATATAAAAAAAAAAAAACTCAAAATACACGTTTTTTGGTAATGTTGTTATGTTTATCCATACAGAGTGCTATTCATGCGTTTTCACATTTTGTTACCTAAGAAGCTCAAATTTACTCATAATACACGTTTCTCGTAATGTCTTTTTCTTTCTTCATATAGAATACTTTGCATACATTATGGCGTTTTTCTTCCTAACAAGCTCAAAAACTCTCAAATGATTTCTTTTTGGTGATATTATTCTGTTTTTTCCATAAAGGGTGTTTTTCATGCATTTTACCTTCTTGGTACGTAAGAAGCTGAAAAAAAAGCTCAAAAGACACGTTTTTGGCAAAGTAGTTTTTTTTTTTTTCCCATGTATATGTGTATAAGAACTTGTTAACCACAAAACAGTAAAAAGCATGAAAACTTCCCTATACTGGAAAAGCAAAAAACAACATTCCCCAAAAAACGTATTTTTGGGGGTATTTTTTCAGCTACTTACGAGTACGTACAAAAACGCTGAAATGCTTGCAAAATACCCTTCATGGAAAAAACAAATAAACTTACCAGAAAATAGTATTTAATTTTATTTCTTAAGCTTGTCACGTACAAAAGTGCCAAAATGCATGCAAAATGCACTATATATGGATACGAAAGTACATTACGAGAAACGTGCAGTATGAGTGTTTTCAACTTATTAGGTACCAAAACGCTAAAGCGAGTGAATAGCACTCTATATGGAGAAACAAAAACGCTAAAATGCATGCAAAGCATGATATATGAGGGAAAATACGACACTTCTGGAAACGTGTTTTTTCAGTGTTTGTAAGCGTATTAGGTACCAAAATGCTAAAAAGCAAGGAAAGAACCATACATGGGAAAACAAAACATTACAAATAAGTTTTTTTTATTGTTTTGAGCTACTTACATGCTAAAACGCAAAGGCGCATGCAAAACACCTTTTATGGAGAAACAAGAAAACGTGTATTTTTAATGTTTTAAGCTAATTACGTAAAAAAATTCAAAATTCATGTAAAGTTCCCAATATGTGGAAACGAAAAGACATTACGAGAAACGTATATTATAACTGTTTTACACCTTATTAGGTTAAAAAATACGAAAATGCATGAATACCACTCTATATGGAGAAACAGAGCAACATTACTAAAAACGTGTATTTTGTTTGTTTTCACAATGTTATGTACCAAAACGTCGAAATTCATGCAAAGTGCAATCTATGGGAGAAACGAAACGAAATTTCCAGAAACTTGAGTTTTGAGTGTTTATGAGCGTGTTAGGCACCAAAACTCTAAAAAAATAAAAATGGAAAGCATCCTATATGGGAATACAAAACAAAATTACAAAAAAATAGTATTTTTTTGTGTTGTTTTTGAGTTACTTCTATATCGAAACGTTTGAACAGACGCAAAACACGCTTTATGGAGAAACAAAATAACAATACAAAAAAAAATAATATTTTCAGTGTTTTTGAGGTATGTAAGTAGAATAACCCCGAAATGTATGCAAAGTTCCCTATGCCGGGAAACGAAGACATTTCGAGAAACGTCTATTATGAGAGCTTTTCAGCTCTCTTTCACAAAGGCACCTTAATAGTAATCTATAAGGAGAAACAAAACAACACGAATGAAAATATATATTTTGAGTGGTTTTCATATTATTAGGTACCAAAACGCAAAAATACATGCAAAGACCTCTAAAAGACGACACAAAACGACATTACAAGAAACCTATGTTTTGAGAGTGTTTCTACGTGTTACGCACCAAAACACTAAGAAGTATGAAAAGAGCACTATGTTGGAAGGGAAAAAGAAATAAACAACAAAGTGACTTTTCACGTGTTTGGAAGTTTTTAAATTTATAATGTACAACAACGATAAAACAAGCAAAACACCCTTCCTGCAGAAACATAAAACATTACCAAAAACGAGCATTTTCAGCGATTTTTGAGCTTGTTATGTACAAAAGCGTCAAAATGCATATAAAGTGCCCTATATAAGAAAACGAAAAGACATTAAGAGAAACCAGTATTATGAATTTTTTATTTTTTTTTTAGCTTATTAGGTACCAAAACAATAAAACGTATGATTTGCATTCTGTATGAAGAAACCGTGTATTTTAAGTGTATTTAGTGTTGGTAGGTATCAAAACGCCAAAATGCATGCAAAGCACCCGATATGGGGTAAATGAACGACATTTCCAGAAACATGTCTTTTGAGAGTTTATGAGTGTGTTAGGCACAAAAAACTCTTAAAAAGCATGGAAAGTACCGTAAATGGGAAAACATTGTTTTGAGCTACTTACGTACCAAACCGCTAAAACGGTTGCAAAACACACTTTATGGAGAAACTCAACAGCTTTACCAAAAACATGGATTTTGAGAAATTTTGCGCCTGTTACGTACAAAAACGATAAAATACATGCAAATAACCCTGAAAGGGGAAAAAAAAAAACATTAAAAGAAACGTATATTTTGAGTGGTATTGAGCTTCATAGGTACCAGAACACTAAAACGTATGAATAATACTCTATATGGAGAAACCGAACAAGATTAACCAAAACATGTGTTTTAAGGCTTTTTTCACGTTATTAGGTACCGCAACGCGAAAATGCATGCAAAGAATACTATATGGGGAAATGAAACATTTCCAGAAACATGTCCTTTCAGTGTTTATGAGCGTGTTAGGTACCAAGAAGCTAAAAACCAAGGAAAGCACCCTATAGGAGAAAACAAAAGATTACAAAAACTTTTCATTTCAGTGCTTATGAGCTACTTACATACAAAAACACTTAAACGCATCCAAAATGCCGTTTTTTTGGATAAAAAAAAACAAAAAAAGTGTATTTTCCATGTTTTGAGCTTCTTAACCCCCCCCAAAAAAAAAAACATAAAAAGTAACCAAAGGCATTATGAGAAACTTATATTAATAGCGTTTTTTTTTAGCTTCTCAGGTACCAAAACGCGAAAATGCATGAATAATACTCTCTTTGGAGAAACACAACAATATTAGATACCAAAATGCTAAAAAAAAAACGACGAAAACTCTCTATTTGGAAAAGCAAAACATTACCAAAAGCGTGTCTTTTGAGAGTTTTTACAGCTACTTACGTACCAAAACGCTAAAATGCATGCAAAAGCACATTTTATGGAGAAACAGAATAACATTACCAGAAACGTGTATTTTGTTTTTTTTTATTTTTTATCTTACGTATAAAAAAAAAGCAAAAATGCATGCAAAGTATCCTAAATGGCGATACGAAAAGAATTAAAAAGACACTTCATTTATCATTGTTTTGAGATTCTTAGGTAGCAAAATGCACAAACGCATGTATAACATTATATATGAAGAAACAAGAACATTACCGAAAACGTATATTTTGAGTATTTTTCACATTGTTACGTAACAAAAACGCCAAAATGCAGAGAAAACACCCAATATGGATAAAATAATGGATATTACGAGAAAGATGTATTATTGGTGTCTTTGAGCGTCTTAGGTATCAAACGCAAAAACTATTTAGTACCACTGTATATGGAGAAACAGAACATTACCAAAAACGTTTATTTTGAGTGTTTTTCACAATTTTATGTACCAAAACGTCAAAATGCCTCCAGAGCACCATCTTTGGGGAGATGAAACGACATTTCCAGAAACATGTCTTTTGAGTGTTGATGAACGCGTTAGGTACCAAAGTTATAAAAAAAAAACATTGAAAGCTACCTATATGAAAGAACAAGACAACCAAAAATTTCTCTTTTGGGTATTTTCAGCTACTTACGTACCATAACGCTGAGATGTATGCAAAACACCCTTTGCATGAGGAGACGAAAAGACATTAGAAGAAACTTTTATAATGAGTGTTTTTTTTTATTTCTTAGGTACCAAGACCTATTTGACGCATTGAAGAGCACTCTATATGGAGAAAAGAACAAAATTACCAAAAATGTTTGTGGGTTTTAGCTTTTTCATACTTAACGAACTTAAAAAAAAAAAACTCATAATACACGTTTCTCGTAACGTCCTTTCATTTTCCAAACATAGGGTTCTTTGCATGTATTTAAGCTTTCTTATAGGTAACATGATCAAAAACACTCAAAATAAATGTTTTTGGTAATGTTATTCTGTTTCTCCATAAAGGGCGTTTTAGCGTTTTGATATGTAAGGACCTCAGAAACACTTAAAGGCAAGTTCTTGGTAAAAGTTTGTTTTATTCCCATGTCATGTGATTACCATGCTTTATAGTGCTTTATTGCCTATCACGCTCAAAAACACTCAAAAGACACTTTTCTGGTAATGTCATTTTTTCCCACATAAAGCTAGTTTCGCATGAAATTTGGGATTTTGGTAACTAAGAATGTGAAAAGCACCCAAAATACGCGCATTTCGTAAGGTTGTTCTGTATTATTAATTAAGAGCGTTATTCCTGAATTTCAGCATTATAGTATCTAAGAAAATTCTTTATATACATGAGTTTTTGCGTTTTTTGCCTTGTGGTTCTTGTGAAACTATAAAACACTCATTATACACGTTTCTTTTGATGTCCTTTTGTATCCCAATATAGACTGCTTTCCATCCATTTAAGCTTTTTTTGTAGGTAAGAAGCTTAAAAACACTCATAATATACCTTTTGGTATTATCATTCTCTTTCTTCATATTCGTTGGTTTGCATCCGCTTTAGCATTTTTCTACGTAAAACACTGAAAAGACACTTTTTCAGTAATTTTGTGATGGATTCCCATTTTGAGTGACTTCCATATTATTTATTGTTTTGGTGCCTAACATGCTGAAAAGCACTCAAAAGACAGGCTTCTAGTAAAGTCGTTTAATTTCCCAATATAGGTGGCTTTGCATGCACTTTAGGGTTTGGTACATAAGAGTCCGAAAAAAAAGCTAAAATTAACTTTTTTTCATAATATTCTTTTTTTCACATAGTTTTCCTGAATTATGCCACAATTTTGGCATCTCGGTACCTATGAAGATGAATAACAAAAAAAAAAATTCCATTTTTTTTTTTCTCTAAAGAGTGTTATTTTGGGGTTTTAGGTTTTTGGTACTGAAAAAAAAATTAAAAACACTCATAATACACGTTTCTCGAAATGTTCTTTCGTTTCCCAAACATAAGGTTCTTTACATGTATTTAATTAGCGTTTTTATAGGTAAAATGCATGCAAAACACCCTTTATGCAGAAACAGAATAACATTACCACAAACAAGTATTTTGAGTGTTTTTGAGCTTGTTACAGAATAACACCAAAATATATGAAAAGTATACTATGTGGGGAAACAAAAAAGACATTAGAAGAAAAGTGTATTATAAGTGTTTTTGAGCTTCCCAGGTACCGAAATGCGAAACCGCGTTAATACCACCTTATACAAAGAAACAGAACAACATTACCAAAAAACCGCGTAATTTGAGTGTTTTTTTTTTTTCCACATTGTTAAGTACCAATATATTTGGAAACGATACTACATTTCAAGAAATGTGTTTTTTTTTTAGTGTTTAAACTGCAATGGTAAACACCATAAATGGGAATAGAAAACAACTTTACCAAAAAACGTGTCTTTTGAGTGTTTTTCAGCCTCTTACGTACCGATATCCTAAAAAAGCATGCAAAACACCTTTTATGTAGAAGAATATCATTACCAAAAACAAGTATTTTGAGATAGATAGATAGACATAATGACATTACGAAAAACATGTATTATAATTATTTTTTTAACATTTTAGGTATTGAAGCGCTAAACCTATAAACAGCACTCTATTAAGAAACAGAACAACATTAACAAAAACGTGTGTTTTGAGCATATTTCACATTATTAGGTACCGAAACGCCAAAATGCATGGAAAGCCCTAGATATGGGGAAATGAAATTGTTACAAGAAAGCATGTTTCGAAACGTAAAGACTTTACGAAAAACGTGTATTATGAAAGTTTTTGGTTCTTAGGTACAAAAACGCTAAAACGCATGAATAACACTTTATATGAAGACACATAACATTATTAATAACATATATTTTGAGTCTATTTCGCTCAAAAAGACCGAAGAGAAACGTTTTTGGTAATGATGTTTCTTTTTTCCATATAGGGTACTTTTCATGCTTTTTTAACCGTTTTGGTGCCTAACACGCTCATAAACACTCAAAAAACACATTTCTGGATATATCGTTTCCTTTTCCTATAAAGAGTGCTTTGCGTACATTTTGGCATTTTGGTACCTAACCATGTGAAATACACTCAAAATGCAAGTTTTTATAATGTTAATTTTCTCCATATATTTAGGCGTTTTGGCGTTTTAGTACCTAAGAAACTGAAAAAAAAACACTCATAACACAAGTTTCTCGTAATGCGTTTTTGTTTCTTCAGATCGTGTAATGAAGGATTTTGGCGTTTTTCTAGGTAATAAGCTCAAAAACTCTCGAAATACTTGGTTTCAGTAATATTATCATGTTTTCTACATGAAGAGTGTTTGCATGCATTTTTGCGTTTTGGTACTTAACAAGATCATAATCACCCAAAAAACATGTTCCTGGAAATGTCTTTTTTTTTTTCCTCATATAGGGTACCTTACATATATTTATGCATTTAATTACTTAACAGTGTAAAAGAATGCACAAAGCACGTTTGTTTTTTCTTTTGATGTTGTTCTGTTTCTCCAATTAGAGTGTTATTACAGAGTTTTCGCGTTTTCGTAGACAGGAAACTCAAAAACACTCATAACATACATTTCTCGCAATGTCTTTTCATTTCCTCATTCTTTGCATGCATTTTGGCGATTTTGTACGTAACAAGCTCAAAAGCATTTAAATACTTGTTTTTGTTAAGGTTATTCTCTTTCTATTTAAAAGGGTGTTTTCCATTCGTTTTATGGTTTTGTACATAAATAGCTCAAAAACACACCAAACACACGTTTTTAGAAATGTTGTTTTGCTTTCCCCATAGAGGAACTTTTCCGTGCCTTTTAGCGTTTTTGTGCCTAACACGCTCATAAACACTTAAAAAAAAGAAAAAAATATATGTTTCTGGAAATGTCGTTTCGTTTCCCTAGAGAGGGCACTTTGCATGCATTTTGGCGTTTTTGCTATCTTACAATGTGAGATAAAACTCAAAAATCACGTTTTTTGGTAAGTGTTTTTATCTTACTTTTTTTTTTTTCCATATAGAGTAATACTATTTATGTCTTTTAGCGTTTTGGTACCTAAAAAGCTTAAAAACACTGATAATACACTTTTCTTGTAATGTCTTTTCGTTTCTTAATATTAGGTACTTTGCATACATTTTGGCGTTTTCGTAGTTAACAATCTGAAAACCCTTAAAATACTTGTTTTTTTCGTAATTTTATTGTGTTTCTCCATAAATCATGATTCACGTGCGTTTTAGCTTTTTGGTACGTAAGTAGCTCAAAAACATTTTGGTGCCTAACACGATCATAAACACTCAACAAACACGTTTCACGAAATATCATTTTCTTTCCCAACTATAGCCTATTTTTCCTGTTTTTTTTGGCTTTTTGGCACCTAATAATGTGTAATACACATAAAACACATGTTTTTGGTAATGTTTTTTTTTTTTTTCATTGAGTACTATTAATACCTTTTAACATTTTGGTACCTAAGAAGCTCAAAAGCACTAATAATACACGTTTCAGGTAATGTCCTTTCGTTTCCCATAGTGTACTTTGTGTGCATTTTGTTGTTTTTGTAACAAACTCAAAAACATTTTTTTTTTTTCGCAAATATATAATGTTCCGCCATAAATGTTTTTTTTTTTTTTCATGCGTTTTAGCATTATGTTACGTAATTACCTGAAAACACTGAAAAGAGACGGTTTCGGTGACGGTTTTTTTCCATATAGGGTGTTTTTATCTTTTATTTACTTTTTTTTTTTTGTCGTTTTGGTACTTAACACGCTAATAAACTCACAAAAGACACGTTACTAGAAATTTAATTTCTTTTCCCTATATAGGGATCGTTGGATGCATTTTGGTGTTTTGGTATCTATGAATGTGAAAAAAAAAGCACTCAAAACACGTATTCGGTAATGTTGTTTTGTATCTTCATATAGAATATTATTCGTGGTTTATTGCGTTTTGGTACCTAAGAAGTCTCAAAAACATTCATAACACGTTTCTTGTAATGCCTTTTCGTTTCTCCATATAAAATTTTCGTACCTAAGAAGGATATATTTTGGCGTTTTTCCACCTAAGCTCGCAAAACACCCCCAA
>NC_087183.1:4242367-4364867 GCF_035594125.1 Scylla paramamosain
ATGGAAAGTATCCTATATGGGAATACAACATAACATCACCAAAAACGTGTCTTTTAAGCGTTTGCTTCTTACGTTCCAAAATGCTAAAGCACATCCAAAACACCTTTTATGGAGGAACAGAATAACATCACCAAAAACGTGTATTTTGAGTGTTTTGAGCTTGTTACATACAAAAACACCAAAAAACATGCAAAGGGGAAACGAAAAGGAAAGGAAATTACGAAATTACGAAATTATGAAAGGAAATTACGAGAAACGTGTATTATGAGTGTCTGAGTTTCTTAAAGTACAAAACATTAAATCAACTGAATAGCACTCTTAATGGAGAAACATAATAACATTACCAAAAACGTGGTTTTTGAGTGTTTTTCACCATGTTATGTAACGAAACACTAAAAATGCATGCATAGCACTCTATATGGCGAAACCAAAGGACATTACGAAAAACGTGTATTATAAGTGTTTTAGAGCTTCTTAGGTACCAAAACGCTAATACGCATAAATAGCGTTCTATGGAGAAAAATGACATTACCAAAAACGTGTAATTAAAATATTCTTTACAGTGTTAGGTACCAAAACGCCAAAATGGATGCAAAATTCCCTATATAAGGAAATGAAACTATAATTCCAGAAACGTCTTTTCCGTGATTTTGAGCGTGTTAAGCAACAAAACGCTAAATAGCATTCAAAACACCGGATATGGGAATACAAAATAACATCACCAAAAACGTGCCTTTTGAATATTTTCAAAATCCTTAAAACGCATGTAAAACACCCTTTATAGAGAAAAGAATAACATTACAAAAAAAAAGAAATTTCTTTTTTCTTTTCCTTACAAAAACGCCAGAATGCATGGAAAGCACTCTATATGGAGAAACAAAAGGACATTACGAGACACGTGTATTATTATAGGACCAAAGACTCCTATGTGCGGAAACGAAAGGACATTACGAGAAAAGATGTGTTTTGAATGTTTTTGAGAGTGGTAGGCACCAAACCGCCAAATAGCAGGGGAATAACCCTATATGGGAATAAAAACATCACCAAGAAAGTGTCTTTTGAGTGTTTTTGAGCTTCTTACGTACCAAAACGTTAAAACGCATACAAAATTTGTGAAGAAACACAATTACGTGAATTTTGAGTCTTTTTAGCTTATCTAAAAAAACGCCAAAATGATTGCAAAGCACCATATATGGAAAAAAAAGTATATTTTGAGAAATGTGCATTTTTTTTTTTTTTTTTTTTTTTAGTTTCTTAGGTACCAAAACGCTAATGCTTGTGAATAGCACTCTTCATCGAAAAACAGAACAACATTATCAAAAACATGTTTTTAAGCGTTTTTAACATTGTTAAAGGAACGAATCTTTTCCGTGTTTATGAACGTGTTGAGCACCAAAAGACTAAAAGAATGCAAAGCACCAAATATGGAAAAACAAAACGACTTAGGTACCTAAATACGAATAGCACTCTATATGAATAAAAAGATCAAAATTACCAAAAAAGTGTATTTTGAGTTTTTTTTTCACAGTTATGTACTAAAACGCTAAAATGTATGTGAAGCACCATGTACTGGGCAACGAAACGACATTTCTAGTAACATGTCTTTTGAATGTTTATAGCCATGCTTGGCACGAAAACGCGAAAAAGCATCGAAAGCTCACTATATAGGAAATGAAACCATGTAACTTTTGAGTGTTTTTGAGCTACTTACCTACTAAGACCCTAAAACACATGCAAAACACGCTTGACAAAGGAACAAAAAAAAAAAAAATTGTATTTGAATGTTTTTGAGCCTGTTACGTAGAAAAAAAAATAAAATGCATGGAAAGCACTATTAGGAAACGAAAAAAAAATTACAAGAACCATGCGTTATGAGATTTTTAGAGCTTTTTAGATACCAAAACGCTAAAAAGGATGAGAGATAATAAAATGACCAAAAATGTGCTTTTTGAGTATTTTTTTTTTCACATTATGTACCAAAACGCTAAAATGTTTGAAAATCACCCCATATGGAGAAAAGAAAGGAATTTATGAGAAACGTGTATTATGTATGTTTTGAGTTTCTTTGGTACCAAAACGCTAAAACGTGTGAATACCTGTTATGTGGAAAAACCGAACACCATTTCCAAAAACATGTATTTTCAGTGCATCCAAACCATACTATATGTGGAAAGGAAACGAAACGTGCATTAACGTTTTGGTACACATGAAGCTGAAAACACTCAAAATACATATATATATATATATATATATATATATATATATATATATATATATATATATATATATATATATATATATATATATATATATATATATATATATATATATATATATATATATATATATATATATATATATATATATATATATATATATATATATATATTTTTTTTTTTATAATGATGTTTTGTTTTCGCGTGGTTTCCGTGCTTTTTATTTTTTTGGTGCATAATATGTTCAAAACACCCAGATGACACGTTCCTTGTTATATCGTTTCATTACCGTTAAATAGAGTGCTTTGCATGCAGTTTTTGCGTTTTAGTACCTAACAATCTTAAAAAAAAATCAAAACACGTTTTTGGCAATGCAGTTCTATTTCTCCATGAAGGGCGTTTTGCATGCGTATTAACGTTTTAATATGTAATATGCTGAAAAAAACAAAGAAAAGATACTTTTTTTTAGTATTATGTTTTCTTCTATAAAGAGAATTTTTGTATACACCGGTGTTTTGGTACCAAACAAGCTTAAAAAAAAAGAAAAGAAAAAAAAAACTGAAAAGACACGTTTTTGGTAACGTTGTTTTCTTTTACCATTAAATGTGTCGTGCATGGAATTTGGCCTTTAAGTACATTCAATATACACGTTTTTTTTTCTTTTATATTGTTTTGCTTATTCATATAGAATGCCATAAACTTGTCTTAGCCTTTTCTCACCTAAAAATCCGAAAAAAATTCCTAATACAAGCTTCTGTAAATATCGTTTCGTTTCCCCATATCGGTTCCTTTGCTTGCATTTTTGGCGTTTTGTTAACTAAAAGGCTAAAAAAAATAAAAAAATAAAAAAAAAACACATTTTTGCTGGGTTTTTTTCCCAATAAAAGGTGTTTTGGACGCGATTTAGCATTTTGGTACGTAAGAAACTAAAAAAAAAAAAAGCACTCAAAAGACACGTTTTTCATAATGTTTTGTTTTCAAATATAGATTGTTTTCCATGCTCTTTATCGTTTGTTGCCTAATATGCTCAAAAACACGCATGTAACATGTTTCTGGTGGTGTCGTTTCCTTAACCCAAACAAGTTGTTTTGCATGCATTTTGGAGTTTTGCTAACTAGCTGTAAAACACTTATAACACAGGTTTGGTAATCTTGTTCTGTTTCTCCATAAAGGATGTTTTGCATGCATTTTAGCGTTTTGATACGTAAGAAGAAAAACGCTCAAACGACACGTTTTTTACAATGTTGTTTGTTTTCCCCAAATAGGGTGATTTGCATCCACTTTAGCGTTTTGGTAAAAATAAGCTAGAAACTACTCAGGTTTCCTGTAATGTCATTTAGTTACCCCAAATAGAGTGCTTTACGTGCATTTTGGCGTTTTAGTACCTAAAAAGCTGGATAACACTCAATATACACATTTTTGGTAATGTTCTCTTTCTCCATAAAAAAAAAAAAAAGCGCTTTGCATGCGTTATAGCGATTTGGTACGCAAGAAGTAAAACACTCAATAGACAAGTTTTAGTAATGTTCTTTTCTTTTCCCATAAAGGATGTTTTCCATGCACTTTGGCGCTTTTGTACCTAACAAGCTAAAAAAAATTTTAATACACGTTTTTGGTTAATGTTGTTCATTTTTTTCTTCATGTAGAGTTTCTTCATGTATGTATTTTGGCGTTTTCGTACCTAATATGAGGAAAAACACTCATAGTACACGTACATTACATAGTACATTACAAACATAGGTAATGTTGTTCTGCTTCTTTATATATGGTTCTTTGAATGCATTTTCGAGTTTTAGTATCTAATATGTGGAAAAACCCTCATAATACAAGTTTTTTCATAATGTTACTCCGTTTCTCCATATAGAGTGTTATTCATGTATTTTAGCATTTTATTGCATAAGAAGTTGAAAAGACAACATTTTTGTTAAAGTCGTTTCTTTTCCCAATGTCTGGTAATTTGCATGCATTTTGGTGTTTTGGTACCTAACAAGTTCAAAAACACTAAAAAATATATTTTTTGCTGATGTTTTTGTTTCTCCATAAACGGTGTTTTGGATACGTTTTAGCAGTTTGGTGCGTAAGAAGCACTCAAATGACACGTTTTTAATCAAGCATTTTTATTTTTCCATATAGAGTGTTTTCCACGATTTTTTTTTTTTTTTTTTTTAGCATTTGATGCCTTATATAATAATAATAATAATAATAATAAAGCACGTTTCTGTTAATGTTATTTCCTTATCCCAAATAAGGTGATTTGCATGCATTTTCGGGTTTTGCTTCTTAACTTTGCGGAAAACAAAAAAAACTCATGATTTTGTTAATGTTGTCCTGTTTTTCCATAAGTGGTGTTTTCTACGCGTTGTAACGTTTTGGTACATAAGAAGCAGAAAACACAGAAAAGAAGTATTTTTATAATGTTGTTTGATTGTCCCAAATACGGTTCTTTGCATGCACTTTAGTGTTTTGTTAAGTAACAAGCACAAAAATAATAGTATCTTTTCATTTCCCAATATCATTTAATTTGCATGTATTTTGGCGTTTTAGTACCTAACAAGTTCAAAAACACTCAAAATACCAGTTTTTGGTAATGATGTTCTGTTTTCCCATTGAGTTTTTTGAGCGTTTTAGCGATTTGGTACGTAATAAGCTCAAAACACTCAAAAAGAGACGTTTTTGATAATGTTGGTTTCTTTTCTTTTCCGGTAATATAAGTTTTATATTCTTTTTACCCTTTTGGTGTCTCATATGCAAAAAAAAAAAAAAAAAGAAAAACTCAAATGGGGCGTTTCAGGTAATGTCGTTTCATTACACAAAGTAGGGTGTTTTGCATGTATTTTGTCGTTTTGGTACCTAATAAGCTGAAAAACACTCAAAACACGCGTTATTTGTCAATAAAGACGTTTTGCATGCGTTTTAGAGTTTTCGTACGTAAGAAAATAAGTAAAAAAAAAAACATTCATAAGAGTTTTCGGTAAAGTTCTTTTCTTTTTCAATATAGTTTTTTTTGCATGCAGTTTGGCGTTTTGGTACCTGACAACATTAAAAAGAATACATGTTTTTTGGTAATATTTTTTTTTTTTTTTTTGTTTTTTGGTAATATTCTTCTTGTTTCTTCATATAAGGTACTTTGTATGTATTTTGGAGTTTTAATATTTAACATCGGGGAAAAAAAAATCTCATAATAAACGTTTCTGGTAATGTTGTGTTTCTCGATATTGACTGCTGTTCATGTATTTTAGGATTTTGGTAAAAAAGAAGCTTAAATAAAAACAACAATAATAATAAACTTTTCTATTACTATCTTTTCGTTTCCCGAAGTTGGGTAGTGTTTTCTTTTTCCATATAGAGTGTTTTCCATACTTTCTAGCGCTTAGATACTGAAAAACACCCAAATGACACGTTTGTGGTGATGTTCCGTTATCCCAAACAGGGTGGTTTGCATGTATTTTTTGGTTTTGCTATATACCAAAATGAAAAACACTTAAAACACACGTTTTTAATAATGTCGTCCTGTTTCTTCATATATGCTTTATATGCGTTTTGCCGGTTTGGTATGTAACATAGGAATAAACACTCATAATACACATTTTTGGCAATGTTGTTCTGTTTCTCAGTGCAGACTGGTATTCACAAGTTTTAGCCTTTTGGCACATAAGAAGCTGAAAAAAGCTCATAATACTTGTTTTCGTTAATATCGTTTAATTTCTAAATATCATGTGATCTGCATGCATTTTTGCATGCATACTCAAAACACCCGTTATTGGTTATGCTATTCTGTTTCTCCATAAAGGTTATTTTGCAAACGTTTTAGGGTTTTGGTGCATTAGAAGCTCAAAAAAAAATAAAAAAATAAAGACACATTTTGATAATGTTTTGTTTTCCCATGTATAGTGTTTTCTATGCTTTTTTAGCGTTTTTGTGCCTAATATGGTCAAAAACACCCATATGACACGTTTTTGGTAATATCGTCTCGTTGTCCAAATTAGCGTGCTTTACAAGCATTTTAGCGTTTTGATCCTAACAAGCTGGGAAACACTCGAAACATACGTTTTTGGTAAGGCTGTTCTGTTTCTCCATGATGGATGTTTTACATACGTTTTTGTACCTAAGAAGCTGAAAGCATTAAAAACACACGTTTTAGGTAATGTTTTATTTTTTTTTTCCTATATAGGATGCTTTGCATGCACTTTGACGTTTTGGTACCTAAGAAATTCGAAAACACTTATAATATACGTTTTTTGGTAAGGTTGTTGTAATTCTTTTTATAGGGTGCATTGTTTGCATTTTGGCGTTTTGGAATAACTGGAAAAACTCTCATAATACACGTTTTATGTAATGCTGCTTCTCCATATAGAGTGTTTTGGGGTTTTGGTATCATAATACACATTTCTGTTAGAATCGTTTCGTTTCCCCATATCGGGCCCTTAGCATGGATTTTGGCGTTTTGTCATCTAAGAACCTCAAAACAATTAAAACACACTTTTTTTGCTAATGTTGCATTAATGCATTTTAGCGTTTGATGGTTAATACGCTCAAAAACACCTCAATTACACGTTGTTACTCCAAATAGAGTGGTTTGCATGCATATTAACGTTTTGTTATTTAATAAGCTGAAAAATCTGAAAGTACACGCTTTTCTAAAAAAAAAAAAAAAAAAAAAACACAAAAACATGTTTTTATTTATTTATTTATTTTTATTTTTTTTTACATATAAAGTGCTTTGCATATAAAAACACTGAAAAGACACCTTTTTAGTAATGCTGTTCTCTTTTCCCATATAAAATGCCTTGCATGAACAGTTGCGTTTTCGTACCTAAGAAAATAACACGTTTTTCGTAGTGTTTTTCTGTTTCTCCCTATAGATTACTATTCATATGTTTTATCGGTTTGTTACCTAAGAAGGTGGAAAATACTCATAAAACAAAATTCTGTTAATATCGTTTCGTTTCCCCATATCGGGACATTTGCATGCATTTTTACGTTTTGGTACCTATTAAGCTGGAAAACACTTATGTTATGGGTAAAGTTTCCCCATAAAGGATATTTTGCCCGCGTTTTATTGTTTTGGTACGTACTCGTAAGAAGCTGAAAAATACTCAAAAGTCACGTTTATTTTAATGTTTTCTTTTTCCCAAATAGTGTTTTATATACTATTTTGCGTTTTGTTGCCTAATACGCTCAAAAACACCCAAATGACACGTTTCTGGTAAAGTCCTTTCGTTATCCCAAATAGGGTGTTTTGCAAGCATTTTGGAGTTTTGGTAAATACCAAGCAAGAAAAACTCGAAACACATGTTTTTGGTCATGTTGTTCTGATTCTCCATAAAGGGTGTTTTCCATGCGTTTTAGCGTTTTGGTACGTAAGAAGCTAAAAAGGAAAAAAAAAAAACACTGATAAGACACGTTTTTGGCAATGTTCTCTTCTTTTCCCATATCGGGTGCTTTGCATGCACTTTGGAATTTGTGGTACCTAACAAGATCAAAAACATTCATGATACACGTATTTAGTAATCTTTTTTTTTTTTTTCATAGAGTTCTTTGCGTGTATTTCGTCGTTTTTGGTACGCAATATGGGGGAAAACTCATAATAAACGTTTTTGGTATTGTTATTCGGTTTCCCCATATAGACTGATATTCATGAGTTTTAGCCTTTTGGCACATAAGAAACTGAATAAATCTTCTAGCGTTCTAGGGTTTTGCTACATAAGCTGTAAAACAATCATAAAACACTTTTGTGTTAATATCGTTTCGCTTCCCAATATCAGTTAATTTGCATGCATTTTGGCGTTGTGTCACCTAACAAGCTCAAAAGTTTCAAAACTTCCGTTTTTAGTAATGTAATTCTTTTTCCACATACAGGGTATTTTGCACGCGTTTTAACTCTTTGGTACGTAAGAGGCTCAAAAGGCCTCTTACGTACCAAAAAGTTAAAACGCGTGCAAAATACTTCAAAAGACATTTAAAAGACACTTTTATAATAATGCCCTTTAGCGTTTTGGTACCTAACAGCCTCAAAAATACTCAATACACATTTTTGGTAATATTGCTTTGTTTCTTCATATAGGGTGCTTTGTATGCATTTTTGCATTTTGGTACCTAATATGAGGAAAAACACTCATAATAAAAGTTTTCGTAATGTTTTATTTCTCTATATAGAGTGCTATTCACGTGTTTAAGCGTGTTGATACATAAAAAGCTGAAAAACACTCATAATAGAAGTTTCTGTTAATATCGTTTTGTTTCCCAATGTCCGGTGATTTTCATGCATTTTGGTGTTTTGTTACCTAACATGCTCTAAAAAATCTCAAAGTACACTTTTTTGCTAATGTTTTTCTGTTTCTCCATGAAGAGTGTTTTGTATGCGTTTCAGTGTTTTGGTAAGTAAGAAGCTGAGAGATACTCAAAACACAAATTTTTTGTAATGTTTGCTTTTCCCATACAGGATGCTCTGCATGCACTTTAGCATTTTGATACCTAACAAGCTCAAAATTATTGTTAATACACATTTTTGGTAATGTTGTTTTATTTCTTCATATAGGGTGCTTTGCATGAACTTTACCGTTTTGGTACCTTACAAACTCAAAAATATTCATAATACACGTTATTGGTGATATTGTTCTGTTTTTCCATATATTGTGCTATTCACGTGTTTTAGCATTTTCTTACCTATGAAGTTCAAAAAAAAAATTATAATACATATTTATGTAATATCGTTTCGTTTCTCAGTATGTATTGCATATATTTTGGCGTTCTCGTACCTAACAAGCTCAAAACTTTCAATACACACGGTTTTGGTAATGCTGTTCTGTTTCTTCATAAATAAATCCATGCGTTTTAGCACGTTTGGTACGTAAGAAACTCAAAAAAGTTTCAAAAGACACATTTTTAATAATGTTCTTTTCTTTTCCCAAATGAAGTGTTCTCCAAGGATTTAATCTAATATGCTCAAAACTCCCAAATGACACGTTTCTGTTAAAGTCATTCCGTTACCCGATTGAGGGTGTTTTGCATGCTTATTGGTGTTTTGTTACCTGAGCTTAGAAACTCTAAAAATGCATGTTTTTGGTAATGTTCTTTTTTCTCTATAAAGGTTATTTTCCATGCGTTTTAGCGTTTTGTTACGTAAGGAACTAAAAACAAAACATTCAAAATTGACGTTTTTAATAAAGTTGTTTTCTTCCGATATAGGGTACTTTGCATGCAGTTTGGCGATTTAATACCTTTGAAGGCAACCCCTCGAAAAAAAAGACACGTTTATAATAATGTTGTATTTTTTTCCCATAGAAGGTGTCTTGCATTCACTTTGGGATTTTGGTACCTAACAAGTAAAAAGAAAAAAAAATTTACCTTTACCATTTTGGTGTTTTGGTCCCTAAGAAGCTCAAAACACTTAAAATCCACGTTTTTGGCAATAATGTTATGTATCTCAATATACAGTGGACGCGTTTTAGCATTTTGGTACGTAAGAAGCTAAAAAAAAACACCCAAATGACAAGTTTCTGGTAATGTCGTTCCGTTACCCGATAGACGATGTTTTACATCCATTTTCGCATTTTAATATCTTTAATACCTTGAGCTTGTTAGGTACCAAGATGCAAAAATCCATGCAAATCACATGATATTTGGAAATTAAATTATATTAACGAAAACGTGTATTATGAGCTTTTTTCAGTTTCTTATGTACCAAAAGGCTAAAACTTGTGAATACCGGTCTGCATTGAGAAGCGGAACAACATTATTAAAAATGTGTATTATGAGTGTTTATCCCCATGTTAGATACCAAATCGGCAAAACGCATATAAAGCATATATGAAGAAACAGAATGACATTACTAAAAACGTGTGTTTTAAATGTTTTTCATCTTGTTATATGGCAAAACCAAAAAAATGCAGGCAAACCACCCTGTTTGGGATAACGGAACAACATTACCACAAACTTGTCATTTGGGTGTTTTTCAGTATATTAGTAATCAAAACGCTAGAAAGTATGGAAAACACTCTATATGGGAGAACAAAACCTTACCCAACTTTGGGAAACGAAAAGATATTAACAGAAAAGTGTATTACTAATGCTTTTTTTTAGCTTCTTTTTTTTTTTACCAAAATCCTAAAATACATGAACAGCAGTCAATATCGAGAAACACAACATTACCAAAAGCGTATATTATGAAATTTTTTTTTCTGGTGACGTCGTTCTGTTACCCCATAGACGGTGTTTTGCATCCATTTTCGCATTTTAATAACTAAGAATCTGAAAAAAAAACACTCAATATACACGTTTTTTTTTTTTTTTTGGCAATCATGTTCTGTTTTCCATAATTGGTGTTTTGCATGAGTTTTAGTATTTTTTTCTTTTTTTATGTAGGAAGAACACTGGCCAAGGGCAACAAAAATCTAATAAAAAAAAAATGCCCACTGAAATGCCAGTCCCATAAAAGAGTCAAAGCAGTGGTCAAAAATTGATGAATAAGTGTCTTGAAACCTCCCTCTTGAAGGAATTCAAGTCATATGAAGGTGGAAATACAAAAGCAGGCAGGAAGTTCCAGAGTTTACCAGAGAAAGGGATGACTGATTGAGAATAATGGTTAACTCTTGCGTTAAAGAGGTGGACAGAATAAGGAGGAGAGAAAGAAGAAAGTCTTGTGCAGCGAGGCCGCGGAAGGAGGGGAGGCATGCAGTTAGCAAGATCGGAAGAGCAGTTAGCATGAAAATAGCGGTAGAAGACAGCTAGCTATGCAACATTGCGGTGGTGAGAGAGAGGCTGAAGACAGTCAGTTAGAGGAGAGGAGTTGATGAGACGAAAAGCTTTTGATTCCACCCTGTCTAGAAGAGCAGTATGAGTGGAACCCCCCCAGACATGTGAAGCATACTCCATACATGGACGGATAAGGCCCTTGTACAGAGTTAGCAGCTGGGGGGGGGGGGTGAGAAAAACTGGCGGAGACGTTTCAGAACATCTAACTTCATAGAAGCTGTTTTAGCTAGAGATGAGATGTGAAGTTTCCAGTTCAGATTATAAGTAAAGGACAGATCGAGGATGTTCAGTGTAAAAGAGGGGGACAGTTGAGTGTCATTGAAGAAGAGGGGATAGTTGTCTGGAAGGTTGTGTCGAGTTGATAGATGGAGGAATTGAGTTTTTGAGGCATTGAACAATACCAAGTTTGCTGTGCCCCAATCAGAAATTTTACAAAGATCAGAAGTCAAGCGTTCTGTGGCTTCCCTGCGTGATATGTTTACCTCCTGAAGGGTTGGACGTCTATGAAAAGACGTGGAAAAGTGCAGAAAAATTACTAAAAAGTGTATGATTAGAGTGTTTCCTACCTTATCATGTACAAAAACACCAAAATCCATGCAAAGGACCCTATTTGAGGAAACGAAACGATATTAACAGGAAGGCTTTTTATTAGCTTCTTAGATAATAAAATGCTAAAACACACGAATAGCACCCTGTATGAAAAAAACACAACAACATTACCAAAAAACGTTCATATTGTATCTTTTAAAACTTGTTACATACCAAAATTCAATGAGAGGCATATGGGAAAAGGAAACATTACCGGAAAAGTGTCTTCTGAGTGTTTTTGAGCATTTTAGGTACCAAATCGCCAAAGTGTTTGCTTAAGTACCCTATATGGGAAAAGAAGATAACATTATTAAAAACGTGTCTTTTGAGTTTTTTTTTCAGTTTCTTTCATACCAAAACTCTAAAACGCATTCCAAACACACTTTATTAAGGAAAATAATAACATTACCCCAAACGTGCATTTTGAGAGTTTTTGATCTTAACAGGTACCAAAATGTCAAAATATATGTAAAACATCCTATTTCACCATACACATTACCATAAATATGTTTTTATTTTATGCCTAATAGGCACTAAAACGATAAAAAAAAAAAAAAGCATGGAAAACATCCTACTTGGGAAATCAAACAATATTAAAAAAAAAAAAAAAAAACAGGTCTTGTATGTGTTTCTGAGCTTCTTACATAAGAGCTTCTTATATAAGACCCCAGAAGGCATGCAAGGTATTTTATACAGGGAAAGGAAAGGATTTTAACAAAAACGTGTTATTTTGTGTTTTTTGAGCACATTATGCTCCAAAACGCTAAAAAGAATGCAAAATACTATATATGGGGGAAAATAACTATGAAAAACGTGTCTTTTGAGTGTTTTTGATCTTCTTACGCACTTCATAGATAAAACGCGATTGAAACGATTTTTATATAGAAACAGAACAACATTAGCAAAAACGGTGTTTTGAAAGTTTTTGAGCTTTTAGGTAAAAAAAAACGCCAAAATGCATTCAAAGAATACGCGGGATATGGGGAAACGAAATTATATTAAAAAAAAAGTGTATTATGAGTATTTTTTTTAGCTTCTTACGTACCAAAATGCTAAATCACATGAATAGATCTCTATATGGAGAAAAAGAACGAGTATTTATACTGTTTGTCCTCATGTTAGGTACAAAAACGTTAACATACATACAAAGCAGCCTATATAAAGAAACATACCAATATTACCAAAGAATTTGTATTATGGGTATTTTTGAGAAAAAAAAAATAAAAAAAGTTACTCTTTTGAGTGTTTTGAGCTTCTTACGTACCAAACGCTAAAACACATGCAAAACAGCTTTTATATACAAACAGGACAACACTGTTTTTGACCGTCTATGGGGTAACAAAACAGCTTTACGTGAAATGTATCATATGAGTGTTTTTGTTTAAAAGAATGGAAAACACGCTAAATAGGAAAAACAAAACATTATCAGAAACGTGTCTTTTGTTTTTAAGCTTATGGACCAAAATGTTAAAATGCGTCCGAAACACCCTTTATTTAGAAACAGAGCAAAATTAGCAAAAAAAAAAAAAAAACTGCGTTTTATGTGATTTTGAATTTGTTAGGTACCAAAAAAAATAAAAAGCCAAAGCAAAGTACCCGATATGGGGAAATGAAACGATATTGACAGAAAATTGTGTTATGAATCTTTTCCATTCTCTTACGTACTAAACCTCTAAAACACGTGAAGGGCACTCTATATCGAGAAGCAGGAACTTTACCAAAAACGTGTTTTATGAGATATTTTCCAAATGTTAGGCAACAAAGCGCCAAAATGCAGACAAAGCATCCGGCATTAAGAAACGTATTATCAAAAATGTGTCTTTTGAGTGTTTATGAGCTTCTTACGTACGAAATCGGTAACACGCGTGCTAAACACCTTTTATGGAGAAACAGAAAAAAAAAAAAAACAGGTGTTTTGATTTTTTTTCTTAGCTTTTTAGTAAAAGATCGAAACGCATGCAAAGTACTTGATATGAGTAAATGAAACATTATTAACGGAAACGTGTATTATGAGTCTTTTTTCAGCTTCTTGGGTAACAAAACGCTAAAACAAGCGTATAGTACTCTATGCGGAGAAACAACATTACCAAAAAGCGTGTATATCGAGTGTTTTTTTTTTTTAACTTGTTAGGTACTCAAACGCCCAAGAGCATGAGAGGCACCTTAAATGGGAAAAGAAAACAAGATTACCAATAACGTCTCTTTTGGATGTTTATCAGCTACTGACAAACCAAAACGCTAAAACGCATACAAAACTCCCTTTATTGAGAAACAGAACAACATTACCAAAAAACGTGTGCTTTGAGTGTTTTCCAGCTTGTTATAATCAAAATTTTCAAAATATATGTAAAGCACCCTATTTCGGGCAACGAAACGACATTCCTGGAAACGTGTTTTTTTGTTACTTTTAAGCATAGTAGGCACCTAACGCTAGAAAAAAAAAAGACATGGAAAATACTCTATATATGAAAACAAAACAACTTTATCAAAAAACTTTTTTTTGTGTGTTTTGAGCTTATTACGTACCGAAACTCTAAAATGCGTCGAAACCACCCTTTATTAAAGAAACAGAAGAACGTTAGGAAAAAGTGTTTTGATTTTTTTTCTTGAGCTTATTAGGTAATAAAACGCCAAAATTCATGCAAAATACCTTATATAGGGAAACGAAACGATATTAATGATATTCCCCATGTCAGGTACCAAAACGACAAAATACATACAAAGAACCTTAAATGAAGAAACAAAACAACATTACCAATATCGTGTGTTATGAAAATTTTGGAGCTTGTTAGGTACCAAAATGACGAAGTGCAAGCAAAGCACCCTATATGGGAAAAAATTAAAAAAAAAGTTTTTTTTTCTATTTCTTATGTACAAACACGTTAAAACGCATACAAAATAACGTGTAATGGAGAAACAGGATAACATTGCCAAAAACATGTATTTTGAGTGTTTTTGAGCTTCATAAGTACCAAAATGCCAAAATACATGCAATGAACCCTCGATGCAGTAACGGAACGACATTACCAGAAAATTGTCATATGGGTTATTTTGGGGTATTTTAAGCACCATATCGCTGATTTTTTTTTTTTTTTTTAGCTTCTTACGTACCAAAACGCTCAAACGCGTGGAAAATAACTTTTTATTGAGAAACAACATTTGTATTGAATGTTTTTCAGCTTTTTTTAAATCGGAAAACACCAAAATACATGCATATTACCCGATATTAGGAAACGAAACGATATTAACAGAGAAGTGCATTATGAGATTTTCACCAAAACTCAAAAATATATGAATATCATTCTATATAAAGAAACAGAACAACGTTACCAAAACGTGTATTATTTTTTTTCCCAATGTTAGATAATAAAACTCCAAAATGCATACAAATCACCCTATCGAGTAAACAGAACATTACCAAACACGTGTATTATGAGTGTTTTCCCCTATGTTAGGTACTAAAACGTCAAAATGCATACAAAGTAGCCAACATGAAGAAACAGAACAAATTTATTAGAAAAAAAAAATATTATGAGTGTTTTTGTGCTTGTTAGGTACCAAAACGCTTAAGTGCATGCAAAGCACGCTATATGGGAAAAATAAAGAACATTCTTTTGAATGTTTTATTTTTCCTGCTTACGTACTAAAACGTTAAAATGCATGCAAAACGCCATTAATCGGCAAGTAGAATAATATTACGAACTTGTGTGTTTTAAGCGTTTTCCATCTTGTTAGGTACAAAGACGACAAAATGCATGCAAAATATCCTATTTGGGGTAATAAAACGATTTTACCAGATACGTGTCATTTGGGTTTTTTTTTTTTTTTAACATCAAAACGCTGATAAGAATGGAAAACACTATACATGGGAAAATAAAACATTATCAAAAACGTGTCTTTTGCGTGTTCTTGAGCTTATTACGTACCAAATCTCTAAAACGCTCCAAAACAATCTTTATGGAGGAACAGAACATTACCAAAAACGGGTGTTTTGAGTGTTTTCGAGCTTGAAAGGTACCAAAACGCCAAAATGCATGCAAATTAACCGATATTTTGAAATAAAATGATATTAACAGAAAAGTTTATTAAGAGTGTTTTTTGAGCTTGTTATTTACCAAAACGATAATGTGCATGCAAAGCACCCTATATGAGAAAAGCAAACTTATTATTGTTATCTTATTGTTATTATTATTATTATTATTATTATTATTATTATTATTATTATTATCTTATTGAGAAACCTAACAACATTACCGAAGACGTGTGTGTGTATAGTATTTTCCAGCTGGTTAGATACTAGAACGACATTTACAGAAAACGTGCCATTTGGATGTTTTTGAGCATATTAAGCACCAAAACTCTAAAACGCATGAAAAATACCCTACATGGGAAAACAAAATAACATTATCATCGTGTGTATTTTGAGGGTTATCTTCTTATGTACCAAAACGCTAAAACGCGCGAATATTTATATATATGGAGAAACAGAATAATTTTACCAAAAACCTACTGTGAGTGTTTTTCTTTGTGTTTAGGTACCAAAACCCCAAAATGCATACAAAGCACTCATACAATTTGCTTTATATGCATTTTGGATACAAAAACGTGCGTTATGATTTTTTTTTTTAAGCTCGTAACATACCAAAAAAGTTAAAACATGCGAAACGCTCTTTATGGAGAAACAGAGCAACGTTGCCAAAAACGTGTTTTGAGTTTTTTTTCTTTTTTTTCCAATATGCTGGGTACCAAAATAACAAAACACATGCAAAGCATCCTATTTGAGGTAACGAAACGGCATTCCCAGAGATGTGTCATTTCTGTGTTTTTTGAGCATATTAGCCACAAAAAAAAGCTATAAAAACATTGAAAACACTCTTTATCAAAAACATGTCTTTTGAGTGTTTTTGAGCTTCTTCCGAACCAAAAGGCTAAAACAGTGTAACACTGTTTATAGAGAAACAGAACAACATTACCAAAAAATGTGTTTCTTCATTGTTTTTGGGCTTGTTAGGTAACAAAACACCAAAGTCCATGATAATCACCCGATATGGGAAACGAAACGATATTAGCAGAAACGTGTGTTATAATTGTTTTTCAACTTCTTCAGTAACAAAACGCTAAAAACACGTGAATTTCACTATATTGAGAAAAAGAACAGCATCATCAAAACTTGTATTGTGAGTGCTTTTCTCAATATTAGGTACTAAAATGCTAAAATGCACATAAAGCACAGAATAATATTAAAAAAATGTGTATTATGAGTGTTTTTACCAAAACGCTAAAGTGCATGCAAACTCCCAATAATGCAAAAACAAATAACAATAACAAAAACGTGTCTTTTCAACGTTTTTCAGCTTCTTAGGACCAAAACGCGAAAACGCATACAAAACGTTGTTTATGGAGAAACAGAAGTACATAACCGAGAATTTGTCTTTTCATTGTTTTCCAACTTGTTGGGTACCGAAACGTGAAAATGCATGCAAAGCACCCTATTTGGGTAGTGAATCGACATCACCAGAAACGTGTAATTTGTGTGATTTGAGCATATTAGGCACGAAAACGCTAGAAAGCAGAGGAAAACAAAGCAACATTATCAACAACGTGTCTTTTAAGAAATCTTAAGCTTCTTACGTACCAAAACACTAAAACATATGTAAAACACCCTTTAAGGTGAAACAAAACTATATTAAGAAAAATGTGTGTTTTGAGTGTTTTTGAGCTATTTAGGTAACAAACGCCAAAATGCATCCAAAGTATCCGTTGCTGGGAAACGAAACGATATTAACAGAAACGTGTGTTATAAGTGTTTTTCAACATTATTGATACCAAAACACTAAATTACGTGAATCGCTCTCTATATGGAAAAATAGAACAACATTACCAAAAACGTGTATTATGAGTGTTTTCGCCATGTTACGTACTAAAACGTCAAATGCAGACAAGCACCCTATATGACAAAAAAAAAAAAAAGATTACTAAAATGGTGTATTATGAGTACTATTAAGATTGTTAGGTACCAAAACGGCAAAATGCACGCAAATTACCCTATATGTGAATAGCAAATAACAATACCAAAAACATCTTTTCAGTAGTTCCAGCTTATTAGATACCAACCCTCCAAAATATATACAAATCACCCTATCCGGGGTTAGAACACGATATTCCCAGAAACGTGTCAAAAGGGTGTTTTTTTTTGAGGATATTAGGCAACAAACGGTAAAAAGGAAGAAAAACATTCATTATAAAATATCAAAACTGAATTTTTTTTTCTTTAAGCTTCTTACGTACCAAAACGCTAAAACACGTGCTAAATACCTTTTACAGAGTAACTGAACAACATTACCAAAAACGTATGATTTGTGTGTTTTCCAGATTGTTAGGTTTAGGTATTAAAATGCCAAAATGAATGATTTGATATATCTAAAGGAAAGGATATTAACAGAAACGTGTATTATGAGCGTTTTTTTTTTTTTTAGCTTCCTATGTAGCAAAACGCTAAAACACATGAATAGGAATCTATAAGGAGAAACACAACAACATTATATATACATAAAAAAAAAAAAACATTTATTATGGGTGATTTTCTCTATGTTAAGTGCTAAAATGCCAAAATGCATACAAAACACCCTATATAAAGAAATCAGAACATTATCTAAAACGTGTATTATAAGTGTTTTGAGCTTGTTATTTACCAAAACGCTAAAAGTGCATACAAAAAATCCTTCATAGAGAAAGAAAAAAATTGCAAAAAAAGACCATATTGAGTGTTGTTGAGCTTCTTAGCTATCAAAACTGCAAAATGAATGAAATCACCATTTTAGTAGCCGAACGAGATTACCAAAAAAACAACTCTTTTTGAGTGTTTTTTTTAAATCTTATGTACCAAAACGCTCTTTATTGGAAAAGCAAACAACATAACGAAAAACATGTATTTTTAGTGTTTTTTCAGCTTCTTACGTACCCTTTATAGAGAAACAGAAAAAAAAATTGCATAAAACGTGTTTATTGAGTGTTTTGAGCTTCTTATCTACCAAAATTGCAAAATGCATGCAAAGCACGGAGCGACATTACCAGAAAGATATTTTTTGAGTGTTTTTGAGCTTCTTATGTATCAAAACGCTAAAGCGCGTGGAAAACACGTTTTATGGGGATACATTACAAAAAAAAAAAAAAAGTGTGATTTCAGCGACTTCCAACTTGTTAGGAACCAAAACGTGAAATTCAATGAAAATATCAAGATATTGGATAAAAAAAAAAAAGGATATTGAAAGAGTATTATGAGTATTTTCAGCTTCTTAGGTAAAAAAAAAAAAAAACGCTAAAAAACGTCAATAGCACACTATATCTAGAAACAGAACAACATTACTAAAAACGTCTTTTATATGTTTTTGAGCTTCTTAGGTGCTAAATCACCAAAGTGCATGCAAAGCACCCTGTATGAAAAAAAAAAAAAATATATATATATATATATATATATATATATATATATATATATATATATATATATATATATATATATATATATATATATATATATATATATATATATATATATATATATATATATATATATATATATATATATATATATATATATATATATATATATATATATTAAAAAAAATATGTCGAGTGTTTTTCAGCTTACGTACTAAAACGGTAAAACGCATGGAAAACACTGTTTGTGGAGAAAAAAAAAAATACCAACAATGTGTATTGATAATACACATTGTTGGTAATAAGTAGTAAAACGCCAAAATGCATGCAGAGCGCCCTATATGAAGTAACGAAACGACATTTCCAAAAACGTGTCATTTAGGTGTTTTTTTTTTTTAGGGTATTAGGCACCAAAAAGCTAAAAAAAAAAAAAAAAAACATGGAAAATACCCTATATAGGAAAACGAAACAACTTCAACAAAAACGTGTACTTTGTGTGCTCTTGAGCTTCTTACGTACCAAAATGATAACAATTTATGGAAAAAAAAACACAACAATATTAGCAAAAAACATGTGTTTGAGTGTTTTTGAGCTTGTTAGAAAACTAATCGCCAAAATGCATGCAAAGTTTCAGATATGGGGAAAAGAAAAGATATTAACGCTGTTTTTCAGCTTCTTATGTAACGATACGCTAAAACACGTAAATAGCATTATATATGAAGAAACAGAACATCATTACGAAAAACGTGTATTATGGGTGCTTTTCCCCATGTTAGGGACCAAAACGCCAAAATACATATAAAGCACCCTATGTGAAGAAACAGAACGACATGATCACAAACATGTATTATAAATATTTTTGAGTTTGTTAGTTGTCAAAACGCCAAAGTACATGCAAAGCATCCTATAGAAGAAGAGAGAGAGAAAAGAAAAACATTACCAAAAATATATCTTTGGGGTGTTTTTCAGCTTCGTACGCACCGAAACTCTAAAAGTGATGCAAAACGCACTTTACTGAGAAATAGAACATTAACAAAAACGTGTGTTTTAAGTGTTTTTAAGTTAGTTAGGTACCAAAACGACAGAATGCATGTAGAATATCTTGTTTGGAGTAACTCAAAGATAGTACCTGCAACGTGCCATTTAGGAATTTTCGAGCAATTTAGGCAACAAAAAGCTAAAAAGCATGGAAATAGCTCTATATGAGAAAAGAAAACAACATTGTCAAAAAAGTTTCTTTTTAGTGTTTTTGAGCGTACAAAACACTAAAATGTGAGCAAAGAAACATTTTTGGGAAACTTTAGCGAAAAATTCTTATTTCAGTGTCTTTTAACTTGTTAGGTACTAGACCCCATATTGCATGCAAAGAACCCTATTTAAGGAAACGAAACGATATTAACAGAAACGTGTATTATGAGTGTTTTTTTTTATATTTTTTTATGTACCAAAACGCTAAAATACGTGAATATTACTCTATATGAGAGAGAAAAAAAAAACATTAACAAAACCAGTAGCAAAACCACCAGAAACTTGCCATTTAGGTGTTTTGAGCGCATTAGGCAGCAAAACGCTAAAAAAGCAAGGAAAACACCCTATATGGGAAAACAAGATAACATTAACAAAATCGAGTGTTTTTGAGCTTCTTACGTACCAAAACGATAAAAGGCGTCCAAAACAATATTAGCAAAAACGTATGTTCTGAGATTTTTTTTAGCTTGTTAGGTAACAAAACTCCAAAATGTATGCAAATTACCCTATATAGGTAAAAGAAATGATATTAACATAAAGGTGTATTAAGTCTTTTTCAGCTTCATAGATACCAAAATTCTAAAACACGTGAATAATACTATATTTACCAAAAGCGTACTTTATGATTTTTTTCCCCCCCATGATAGGTACCAAAACGCCTAAAAGCATAGTGAACACCATAAAAAAAAAAAAAAAAAACAGACCAACATTACGAAAAACTTGTATGCTGAGTGTCTTTGAGCTTGTTAGATACAAAAACACCAAAGTGCATAAAAGAGAACCTGTATAGGAAAAGCAATCAATATTAACAAAAACTTGTCTTTTGAGTGTTTCTCAGTTTCTCACGTACTAAAACTCTAAAACGCATGAAAAAACAACACATTTTATGGAGAAAGAGGACAACATTACTATAAACGCGTGTTTTGAGAGTTTTCCCGATCATTAGCTACCAAAACGCCAAAATGCAGACAGCACACTACGAGTATTTGATGTAAAGAAATTATACAACCGGAAGCATGTCATTTGAGTGTTTTGACCATATTAGAAACCAACCCCACAAAAAAAAAGAACAAAGAAAACATTCTATATAAGGAAAAAAAAATATATAACATCGAAAACGTGTCTTTTAAATGTTTTTGAGCTTCTTACGTACCGAATTTCTAAAAAGCGTGCAAAACATCCTTTATGGTGAAATGTGTGTTTTGAAAGTTTTTGAGCTTCTTGAGTACGAAAACGCCAAAATGCACACAAATTAACGGACATTGAGAAACGAAAAGTTATTAAGAAAAAAATATTATTATGAGTGTTTTTCAACATCTTATGTACAAGAACACTAAAACACGTGAATATCACTCTATATGGAGAAAAAAGCATTAACCAAACAAATGGGTTTTTTCCTCATGTTAGGTACGACAATCTATATAGAATACCATATATAAAAAACAGAACGTTACCAAAAACGTATATTATAAGTGTTTTTGAGCTTCTTAGGTAATAAAATATTGAAACACGTGATTAGCACATCCATTTAGGCGTTTTGGTTTCTAAAAAGCTGGAAAACGCTTAAATCATACGTTTTTGGTAATGTCTCCCGATAAAGGCTATTGTGCACGCGTTTTACCATTTTGGAACGTAAGAAGCTCAAAAACACTCAAAAGACACCATTTTGATAATGTTGTTTTGATTTTTATATAGAGTGTCTTCCATGCTCTTTAGAGTTTTGGTGCCAAAGGCCAAAGGCCAAAATGCATGCAAAGATCCATATATAGATATATGAAACATCAAGAATGCATGAAAATACCCTATATGGAGAAAGAGAATACATTTACCAAAAACGTGTATTTTGAGTGTCTTTGAGCTTATTATGTACAAAATCGCCTATCATCAAACAAAACACCCTGCATATGGAAATGAAAGGACCTTACGAGAAACGTTTGTTATGTTTTTTTTTTTTTTTATTACTCTCTTAAGTACCAAATCAGTAAAAAGCTTCAATAGTTCTCTGAAGAAAAAGAACAAACTTACCAAAAACGTGTATTTTTTTTACATTGATAATTACCAAAATGCCAACATGCATGTAAAGATATATGAAGAAATGAAACGAAATCACTAGAAACTTGTCTTTTGTTATTTTTTGAGCGTGTTAGGCACCAAATAAGTAAGAAGCAACGAAATCACCCTATATGGGAACACAAAACTACTAAAACGTCTCTTTAGAGTTTTTTTTAGGTTCTTACAAACTAAAATGTCAAAATACATGCAAACACCCTGTTAGGTACCAAAGAACCAAAAAGAGCCTATGTGAGGAAATGAAAGGACATGACAAAAAACGTGTATTTTGAGTTTTTTTTCAGCTTCTCAGGTACCAAAACGGTAAAATAAATGAGAAGCACACTGTATGGAGAAAGAGAAAAACATTACCAAAATCGTGTAATTTCAATTTTTTTTTTTTCACATTGTCAGGTAGCAAAACACCATAATGTTTGCTCGCTATACGAGAAAATTAAACAACAATGTAAGAAATGTGTTTTTATGTGTTTTTCAGCGTGTTAGGCACGAAAACGCTAAATAGCATGGAAAGCACTTTATATAAAAATGCAAAATAACATTACTAAAAGCATGTCTTTTAAGTGTTTTAAACTTTTTACGTTCCAAAACGCTAAACCACGTGCAACAAACACGAATAATCCTACCAAATAGAAAAACCTTACCAAAAACGTGTATTTTGAGTCTTTTCAGTCTGTTACGTACATCAACTTAAAAATGCATGTAAAGCACCCTGTATGTGGAAACGATAGGACATTACGAGAAACGTGCATTATCAGTGTTTTGAGTCTCTTAAGTACCAAACACTAAACCGCCTGAATGAAAATTGAATATATCCTATATTTCTTAATGGAGAAACAGAACATCACCAAAAATGTGTTTTTTAGTGTTTTTTTTTTACCTTGTTATATACCAAAATGTCAAAAAACATACGAAGCATCCTATATGGGGAAATAGAAAGACATTAGGAGAAACAAGTTTTGTTAGTGTTTTTGAGCTTCCTAAATACCAAAACGCTAAAACGCATGGATAGCACGCTATATAGAGAAAAGGAACAACATTAGCTAAAACCTTTATTTTGAGCGTTTTTCACATTATGTAGCAAAACATCATAATGCATGCAGATCCCTATATGAAGAAGCAAAACTATATTACAGGAAACGTGTCTTTTGAGTGTTTACTTGAGTGTTATGAATCAAAATGCTAAAAAGCATTGAAAACACCCTATTTGGCAATATAAAATAACATTACCAAGAAAGTATCTTTAGAGTGTTTTTGACCTTCTTACGTCCGAAATCGTTGAAACGCATGCAAAACAACCTTTACAGAGAAACAGAATAACATTACCAAAAACTTGTATTTTGATTGTTTTTGTGCTTGTTAAGTAAAAAAATGCCAAATTACACGCAAAGCATCCTACAAGAAGAAAAGAAAGGACATTACAAGAAAAGTGTATTATTTGAGATTTTGAGCTTTTTAGGTACCAAGACTCAAAAACACATGATTAGAACTTTATATGGAAAAAAAACTCTACCGAAAACTTTTACTTAAACTCTTTTTCATATTGTTAAGTACCAAAAGACAAAATGCATTGGAAGCCCCCTTTATCGGGAAACGAAACGACATTATCATCAACGTGCCTTTTGAGTTTTTTTCAACGTGTTAGACAACAGAACGCTAAAAAGCATGGAAAGCACTCTATAAAGGAATACAAAACAACATTACTAAAAACGTGTTTTATAGGTTCTTATGTACAGAAACGCTAAAACCCATGCAAAACACCCTTTATGGAGAAGCGAAATAAATATTTCGTTGATAAATTACATTCAGGAAAGTTAGGGAACATCCCTTACAGAAGAAAAAGATCGCAGAAGAATGATCCTAAATGGATGACTGAGGTTAAAACACTACATAGGGCGAAGGAGAAGTATATATATATAAGATTAATATATATGTTTATACAGCAAGTTTATACAGTAATGTTTAAAAGGCGGCAGATAATGGTGATATTTATGGCATCCTATATCAGGACTTTAGTAAAGCGTTTGACAAGGTACCCCATCAGAGGCTACTGAGAAATGTTGGGGCGCACGAGAGAGATAAAGTGTTTAGATTGGATAAGGTCATGGCTAAGCGTCAGGCGACAGAGTGTTTTAATAAACGGCTCTAAATCGGAGTGGGGTCAAGTAATTAGTAGGGTGACAAAGGGATTATTAGTATTAGGGCCGATGTTGTTTGTAATATATGTCAATGGCTTGGATAGTGGAATTAGTAGTGTTGTTAGTAAATTTGCGGATGACACGAGAATATGTAGATTAATTAGGTCAGAATCGCATACCATCGCCTTGCAGGTAGATTTGAATAGGTTCAACGGATGGACGGACAGATGGCAAATGCAGTTTAATGTCAACAAATGCAAAGAAAGCACTTAGCGTAAGTAGAAGAAACCCACACAGTAGTTACACAATGAACAACCAAGTTCTGGTAGGTTAAGGGTAAGTAAAAGATTTGAGATTTAAGATTATATCTGAACTCCGTCTAAGAAAGCAATGGAAAGAGGCCAGAAACAAACCAAATAGTGTATTATGATTCATTTTCAGGAGTGCTAAAAGTAGAACTCCCGAAGTAATATTAAAGTTACATTTGGCGCTGGTCAGACTTCATCTAGACTACGCTGTCCAATTCTGGTCACCACATCACAGGAAGGATAAAGGTCTATTAGAATCAGTACAAAGGAAAATGACTAAAAGGATACAGGGGATGAGGAGTATTGCTTACGAAGCGATATTCAAGCTGTTAAATTTACATTCTTTGAAGAGACGTAGGTTAAGAGTGGACGTAATAAAAGTCTTTTAGTGATATATGGGTTATAATAAAGGGAACATAAGGAAAATTCTTAGAATCTGTAAATATGATAGAACAAGAAAAACGGGTTCAAGCCTGAAAACTTGATGTTCAAAAAATTTTCAAATAGAGTAGTAGATGATTGGAACGGACGTAGTAGTAATCAAGCTGTTACTGCTGAGGCATTTGGGAACAGTAAGAGAAATTTACACATTTATGGATGGGGATGATAGGTGGAAATAGGTAGGCATATTTCATACAAGTACTGCCACTTGTAGGCCTGATGCCTTCTTGCAGATTTACTTATTTCTTATGTTCTTATGTTCTTATTACCAAAAGCGTGTATTTTCAGTGTTTTTCACCTATTACGTGAAAAAAAAAATGCCAAAATGCATGCAAAGCACCCTATATGAAGAAAAAGAGCGACATTACGAGAAACGTGCATTATGAGTGTTTTGAGATTCTTGGGTACCAAAACGCTGAAACTCATGAATAACACTCTTAATTGAGATACAGAACAACCTTACCAAATACGTGTATTTTGAGTGTTTTTCACATTCTTAGTTACCAAAACCCCAAATTGCATGCGAAACTAGCTTTATGTGGAAAAAAAAAAGACATTACCAGAAGAGTGTCTTTTGAGTGTTTTTGAGCGTGTTAGGCAATGAAGCACTAAAAAGCAGGGCAATCACATTACATGAGAATAAAACCAAATTTTGCCAAGAACTTGCTTCAAGTGTTTTTGAGCTCCTTACATATTGAAACGCTAAAATGCATGCAAATCACCCTTTATGGAGAAACAGAAAAACATTACCAAAAACATGTATTTTGAGTGTTTTTGATCATGTTACCTATAAAAACGCTTAAATACATGCAAAGAACCCTATATTTGGGCAACGAAAGGACATTATGAGAAACGTGCATTATGAGTGTTTTTAAGTTTCTTGAGTACCAAAAAGGTAAAACCCACAAATAACACTCCTTATAGAAAAAATAAATAAATAAGTAAATAAAAAAATAGCAATTTTTTTTTTGTTATTCATCTTCATAGGTACCACGATGTCAAAATTCTGGCAAAATTCAGGGAAATTATATGGAAAAAAGAACATTATCAAAAAAGTTAATTTTAGGTTTTTTTCGGACTGTTATGTACCAAACCCTAAAGTGCATGCAAAGCCACCTATATATGGAAATTAAACGACTTTACAAGAAACCTGTCTTTTGAGTGTTTTTTAGGCTGTTAGGCACCAAAACGATAAATACCATTGAAGTCACTCAATATGGGAATCCAAAACAAAATTACTGAAAACATGTCTTCTCAGTGTTTTACGTAGAAAAACACTAAAACGGATGCAAACCAACCAATATGAAGAAATAGAAAAACATCACCAAAAACGTATATTTTCAGTGTTTTTGAACTTGTTACCTACAAAAAAAACGCGAAAATGCATGCAAAGCACTCTATATTGGGAAACAAAAGGACATTACGAGAAACGTGTATAATGAGTGTTTTATAGTTTCACAAGATTCACAAGGCAAAAAACACAAAAACTCGTATATATGGAGAAGTTTCTTAGATACCAAAATGTTGAAACTCATGAATAAAACTCTTAATTGAAAAACAGAACAACCTTACTAAATGCGTGTATTTTGAGTGTTATTTCACATTCTTAGTTAAAAAAAAAAAACGAAATTTCATGCGAATATAGCTTTATGTGGGAAAAAAATGACATTACCAGAAAAGTGTCTTTTGAGTGTTTTTGAAAGTGTTAGGCAATAAAGCACTAAAAAGCAGGGCAATCACATTACATGGAATAAAACCAACGTTTACCAAGAACTTGCCCTTAAGTGTTTTTCAGCTCTTTATATGCGTTAAAACGAATGCAAAACACACTTTATATAGAAACAGAATAACATAACCAACAACAGGTATTTTGAGTGTTTTCCAATCATGTTGTCTATAAAAACGCTTAAATACATGCAAAGAACCTTATGTTTGGGAAAGGAAAGGATATTACGAGATACGTGTATTATGAGTGTTTTCAAGTTCCTTAAGAACCAAAAGCTAAATCCCACAAGTAACACTCTTTATTTAGAAAAAAAATAAAATAAAATAAAATAAATTAAAAAACAGGAATTTTTTTTTTTTTTTAATTCATCTTCATAGGTACCGAGATGCCAAAATTCTGGCAAAATTCAGGGCAATTATGTGAAAAAAGATCATTATCAAAAAAAGTAATTTTAGCTTTTTTTTCGGACTGTTATTTACCAAACCCTAAAGTGCATGCAAAGCCACCTATATGAGGAAATGAAACGACTTTACCAGAAACCTGTCTTTTGAGTGATTTTCAGCTTGTTAGGCATCAAAACGATAAATAATATGGAAGTCACTCTATATGAGAATCCAAAAAAAAAATACTGAAAACGTGTCTTTTCTGTGTTTTAGGTAGAAAAACGCTAAAACGGATGCAAACCAACAAATATGAAGAAAGAATATTACCAAAATGGTATATTTTGAGTGTTTTTAAACGCGAAAAAAAAAACGCAAAAAAGGATGCAAAGCACTCTATATTGGGAAACAAAAGGACATTACGAGAAACGTGAATAATGAGTGTTTTATAGTTTCACAAGAACCACAAGGCAAAAAACGCAAAAACTCGTGCATATGGAGTTTCTTAGTTACCAAAACGGTGGTACTCATGAATAACACTCTTAAATGAAAAACTTAACAACCTTACGAAATGCGTGTATTTTGAGTATTTTTTACATTTTTATTTACCAAAACCCCAAATTGCATGCAAAACTAGCTTTATGTTGGTAAGAAATGACATTACCAGAAAAGTGACTTTGGGTGTTTTGGAGCGTGTTAGGCAATAAAGCAGTAAAAAGCAGGGCAATAACATTACATGGGAATGAAACCAACTTTTACCAAGAACTTGCCTTTAAGATGAAAAACACATTTTGGTAATGTTATTCTATTTCTTCATATTCGTTGCTTTGCATCCGTTTTAGCGTTTTTTTCTACGTAAAACACTGAAAAGACACGTTTTCAGTAATTTTGTTTTGGAATCACATATTGACTGACTTCCATATTATTTATCGGTTTGGTGTCTATCATGCTGAAAACACTGAAAAGACAAGTTTCTGGTAAAGTCGTTTAATTTCCTCATATAGGTGGGTTTGCATGCACTTTAGGGTTTGGTAAATAACAATCCGAAAAAAAAGTTATTATTAACTTTTTTGATAATGTTCTTTTTTCCACATAAATTCCCTGAATTTTGGCAGATTTTTTTTATTTTTTCATTTTTTATTTTTTTCTCTTTAAAGAGTGTTATTTGTGAGTTTTAACGTTTTGGTACTTAAGGAACTTAAAAACAGTCATAATACACGTTTTTCGTAATGTCCTTTCGTTTCCCAAAGATAGGGTTCTTTGCATGTATTTAAGCGTTTTTATAGGTAACATGATCAAAAACACTTAAAACACATATTTTTTGTAATGTTTTTTCTGCTTCTCCATAAAGGAGGGTTTTGCATGCGTTTTAGCGTTTTGGTATGTAAGGAGCTCAAAAACACATAATGGCAAGTTCTTGGTCAAAGTTGGTTTTATTCCCATGTAATGTGATTGCCCTGCTTTCTAGTGCTTTATTGCCTAACACGCTCAAAAACACTCAAAAGACACTTCTGGTAATGTCATTTTTTTCCCACATAAAGCTAGTTTCGCATGCTATTTGGGATTTTGCTAACTAAGAATGAGAAAAACACTGAAAATACACGCTTTTGGTAAGATTGTTCTGTTTCTCAATTAAGATTGTTATTCATGAGTTTCAGTATTTTGGTATCTAAGAAACTTCTTTATATATACGAGTTTTTGCGCTTTTTGCCTTGTGGTTCTTGTGAACCACATTTGCATCCATTTTCACCTTTTTTGTAGGTAACAAGCTCAAAAATACTAAAAAAAATAGCTTTTTTGTAATGTTATTCTATTTTTTTTTTTTTTTCATATTGGTTGGTTTCCATACGTTTTAGTGTTTTTCTACGTAAAACACAGAAAAGACACGTTTTCAGCAATTTTGTTTTGGATTTCTATATAGAGTGACTTCCATGTTAGTTATCGTTTTGGTGCCTAACATGCGGAAAAACACTCATAAGACAGTTTTCTGGCAAAGATGTTTGATTTCCCCATATAGGTGGTTTTGCATGCACTTTAGGGTTTGCTACATAACAGTCGAGAAAAAAAAGAGGTAAAATTAACTTTTTTGATAATGTTCTTATTTCAGAAAATTTCATGAATTTTGCTCGAATTTTGGCACCTCGTTACCTGCGAAGATGAATAAGAAAGAAAAAAAAATATCGTATTTTTTTATTTATTCATTTATTTTTTTCTCAATAAAGAGTTATTTGTGGCTTTTAGCTTTTTGGTACTTAATGAATTTAAAAATACTCATAATACACGTTTCTCGTAATGTCCTTTCGTTTCCCACAAATAGGGTTCTTAGCATGTATTTAAGCGTTTTATGTGTAACATGATCAAAAACACTCAAAATACATGTTTTTGGTAATGTTATCCTGTTTCTCCATAAAGTGTGTTTTGCATGTGTTTTAGCGTTTTGGTATATAAGTAGCTTAAAAACACTTAAAGGCAAGTTCTTGGTAAACAATGGTTTTATTCCCATGTAATGTGATTGCCCTTCTTTTTAGTGCTTTACTTCCCTTCCTATCACGCTCAAAAACACTCAAAAGACATTCTTCTGGTAATGTCATTTTTTTTTTTCCACATAAAGGTAGTTTCGCATGCAATTTGGGGTTTTGGTAACTAAGAATGTTAAAAGCACTCATAATACACGCTAAGTAAGGTTGTTCTGTTTTTGAATTAAGACTGTTATTCATGAGTTTCAGCATTTTGGTATCTAGGAAACTAGCTAGTTTCGCATGTAATTTGGGATTTTCGTAACTAAGAATGTGAAAAACACTCAAAATACACACATTTTGTAAGGTAATTCTGATTCTCAATTAAAAGTGTTATTCATGAGTTTCATCATTTTGGTATCTAAGAAACTTCTCTAGGTACACGAGTTTTTGCGTTTTTTGCCTTTTGGTTCTTGTGGAAATATAAAACACTCATTATACACTTTTCTCAGAATGTCCTTTTGTTTTGCAATACTTTGCATCCATTTTTGCATTTTTTTTTTTTTAGGTAACAAGCTCAAAAACATTCAAAATATACATTTTTGGTAATGTTATTCTATTTCTTCATATTGGTTGGTTTGCATCCTTTTTAGCGTTTTTCTACGTAAAACACTGAAAAGACACGTTTTCAGTAATTTTGTTTTGGATTCCCATATTGAGTGACTTCCATGTTATTATCGTTTTGGTGCCTAACATACTGAAAAACACTGAAAAGTAAGGTTTGTCGTAAAGTCGTTTAATTTCCTCATGTAGGTGGCTTTGCATTCGCTTAAGAGTTTGGTACATAACATTCCGAAAAAAAAAGCTAAAATTAACTTTTTTTATAATATTTTTTTATCACATAATTGCCCAGAATTTTCTCAGAATTTTTGTATCTCGGTACCTATGAAGATGATTAACAAAAATAAAAAAATGTTTTTATATATATTTATTTATTTTTTCTTTATAAAGTGTTATTTGTGGGTTTTAGTTTTTTGGTTCTTAAGGAACTTAAAAACACTCATAATACACGTTTCTCGTAATGTCCTTTCGTTTCCCAAATATAGGGTTCTTTGCATGTATTTTCGCGTTTTCATAGGTAGCATGATAAAAAACACTCAAAATACATGTTTTTGGTAATGTTATTCTAATTCTCCATAAAGGGTGTTTTGCATTCGTTTTAGCGTTTTGATATGTAAAGAGCTCAAAAAAACTTAAAGGCAAGTTCTTGGTAAAAGTTGGTTTCATTCCCATGTAATGTTATTGCCCTGCTTTTTAGTGTTTTATTGCCTAACACGCTCAAAAACACCTGAAGTCACTTTTCTGGTAATGTCATTTCTTACCAACATAAAGCCAGTTTTGCATGCAATTTGGGGTTTTGGTAAATAAGAATGTGAAAAATACTCAAAATACAGGCATTTCGTAAGGTTGTTATGTTTTTTCATTTAAGAGTGTTATTCATGAGTACCAGCATTTTGGTAACTAAGAAACTTCTCCATATACACGAGTTTTTGCGTTTGTTGCCTTGTGGTTCTTGTGAAACTATAAAACACTCATTATTCACGTTTCTCGTAATGTCCTTTTGTTTCCCAATATAGAGTGCTTTGCATCCTTTTTCGCTTTTTTTGTAGGTAACAAGATTAAAAACACTCAAAATATACCATTTTGGTAATATTCTATTTCTTCATATTTGTTGGTTTGCATCCGTTTTAGCGTTTTTCTACCTAAAACACAGAAAAGACACGTTTTCAGTATTTTTTTTTTTGATTCTCATATAAAGTGACTTCCATATTATTTATCGTTTTGATGCCTAACAAGCTGAAAATCACTCAAAAGACAGGTTTCTGGTAAAGTCGTTTCATTTCCTCATATAGGTGGCTTTGCATGCACTTTAGGGTTTGGTAAATAACAGTCCGAAAAAAAGCTAAAATTAGTTTTTTGATAATGATCTTTTATCACATAATTGCCCTGAATTTTGCCAGAGTTTTGGCATCTCGGTACCTATGAAGATGAATAAAAAAATAAATAAAAAAATTCCTGTTTTTCTATTTATTTTATTTTATTTATTTTTTTTCTAAATAAAGAGTGTTACTTGTGGGATTTAGCTTTTGGTTCTTAAGGAACTTGAAAACACTCATAATACACGTATCTCGTAATATCCTTTCCTTTCCCAAACATAAGGTTCTTTGCATGTATTTAAGCGTTTTTTATAGACAACATGATTGGAAAACACTCAAAATACCTGTTGTTGGTTATGTTATTCTGTTTCTATATAAAGTGTGTTTTGCATTCGTTTTAGCGCATATAAAGAGCTGAAAAACACTTAAGGGCAAGTTCTTGGTAAACGTTGGTTTTATTCCATGTAATGTGATTGCCCTGCTTTTTAGTGCTTTATTGCCTAACACTTTCAAAAACACTCAAAAGACACTTTTCTGGTAATGTCATTTTTTTCCCACATAAAGATATATTCGCATAAAATTTCGTTTTTTTTTTTTTTAACTAAGAATGTGAAATAACACTCAAAATATACGCATTATTAAGGTTGTTCTGTTTTTCAATTAAGAGTTTTATTCATGAGTTTCAACATTTTGGTATCTAAGAAACTTCTCCATATATACGAGTTTTTGTGTTTTTTGCCTTGTGGATCTTGTGAAACTATAAAACACTCATTATTCAAGTTTCTCGTAATGTCCTTTTGTTTCCCAATATAGAGTGCTTTGCATGCATTTTCGCGTTTTTTTTTTGTAGGTAACAAGTTCAAAAATACTCAAAATATACGTTTTTGGTGATGTTTTTCTATTTCTTCGGTTTGCATCCGTTTTAGTGTTTTTCTACGTAAAACACTGAGAAGACATGTTTTTAGTAATTTTGTTTGGATTCCCATATTGAGTGACTTCAATTGTATTTATCGTTTTGGTGCCTAACATGCTAAAAAACACTCAAAAGACAGGTTTCTTGTAAAGTCGTTTAATTTCCATATATAGGTGGCTTTGCATGCACTTTAGGGTTTGGTACATAACAGTCCGAAAAAAATCTAAAATTAACCTTTTTGATAATGTTCTTTTTTCCATATAATTTCCAGGAATTTTGCCAGAATTTTGGCATCGTGGGACCTATGAAGATGAATAACAAAAAAAAAATTGCTATTTTTTTATTTATTTATTTATTTATTTTTTCTATAAAGAGTGTTATTTGTGGGTTTTACCTTTTTGGTACTTAAGAAACTTAAAAACACTCATAATGCACGTTTCTCATAATGTCCTTTCGTTGCCCAAATATAGGGTTCTTTGCATGTATTTAAGCGTATTTATAGGTAACATGATCAAAAACACTCAAAATACATGTTTTTGGTAATGTTTTTCTGTTTCTCCATAAAGGGTGATTTGCATGCATTTTAGCGTTTCAATATGTAAGGAGCTCAAAAACACTTAAAGCAAGTTCTTGGCAAAATTTGGTTTTATTCTCATGTAATGTGATTGCCCTGCTTTTTAGTGCTTCATTGCCTAACACGCTCAAAAACACTCAAAAGACACTCTTCTGGTAATGTCTTTTTTTTTTCCCACATAAAGCTAGTTTCGCATGCAATTTGGGGTTTTGGTAACTAAGAATGTGAAAAACACTCAAAATACACGTATTTGGTAAGGTTGTTCTGTATCTCAATTAAGAGTGTTATTAATGAGTTTCAGCGTTTTGGTACCTAAGAATCTCAAAACATTCATAATGCACGTTTCTCGTAATGTCGCTCTTTTTCTTCATATAGGGTGCTTTGCATGCATTTTGGCATTTTTTTTTTAACGTAATAGCTGAAAAACACTGAAAATACACGCTTTTGGTAATAAGAACATAAGAACATAAGAAATAAGTAAATCTGCAAGAAGGCATCAGGCCTACAAGTGGCAGTACTTGTATGAAATATGCCTACCTATTTCCACCTATCATCCCCATCCATAAATGTGTAAATTTCTCTTACTGTTCCCAAATGCCTCAGCGCTAACAGCTTGATTACTACTACGTCCGTTCCAATCATCTACTACTCTATTTGAACATTTTGTGAACATCAAGTTTTCAGGCTTGAACCCGTTTTTCTTGTTCTATTATATTTACAGATTCTAAGAATTCCTTATGTTTCCTTTATTATAACCCATATACCACTAAAAGACTTTTATTACGTCCACTCTTAACCTACGTCTCTTTAAAGAATGTAAATTTAACAGCTTGAATATCGCTTCGTAAGGAATACTCCTCATCCCCTGTATCCTTTTAGTCATTTTCCTTTGTATTGATTCTAATAGACCTTTATCCTTCCTTTGATGTGGTGACCAGAAATGGACAGCATAGTCTAGATGAAGTCTGACCAGCGCCAAATGTAACTTTAATATTACTTCGGGAGTTCTACTTTTAGCACTAATGAAAATGAATCATAATACACTATTTGGTTTGTTTCTGGCCTCTTTCCATTGCTTTCTTAGACAGAGTTCAGATATAACCTTAAATCTCAAATCTTTTACATACCCTGAACCTACCAGAACTTGGTTGTTCATTGTGTAACTACTGTGTGGGTTTCTTCTACTTACGCTAAGTGCTTTGCATTTGTTGACATTAAACTGCATTTGCTATCTGTCCGTCTATTCGTTGAACCTATTCAAATCTGCCTGCAAGGCGATGGTATGCGATTCTGACCTAATTAATCTACATATTCTCGTGTCATCCGCAAATTTACTAACAACACTACTAATTCCACTATCCAAGCCATTGACATATATGACAAACAACATCGACCCTAATACTAATAATCCCTTTGTCACCCCACTAATTACTTGACCCCACTCCGATTTAGAGCCGTTTATTACAACACTCTGTCGCCTGACGCTTAGCCATGACCTTATCCAATCTAAACACCTCATCTCTCTCGTGCGCCCTAACATTTCTCCGTAGCCTCTGATGGGGTACCTTGTCAAACGCTTTACTAAAGTCCTGATAGAGGATGCCATAACTATCACCATTATCTGCCGCCTTGTAAACCTTACTGTATAAACTTACCAAGTTTCTCATGTAAGACTCCCCATTCCAGAAGCCGTGCTGTAACTTGATAACTCAAGTTATGTTTGTCTAAATGCTCTTAAATGTTCTTCGCTATTATTGACTCCATTATTTTACATTCAACAGAAATTAAGCTAACAGGTTAGACGTTAAAGTTTTATCTCCTTTCTTAAAGGTAGGTACTATATTCGCCTGCCTCCAAATAACCGATACCTCACACATGACTAAAGTGATCTCGTAAGGACAGAAACTAACAGATTACTTATAACCTTTTTCCTTTCCTTAAATAGTGTGGAATATATTTCATCTGGTCTTGGTGAGTTGAACTATTCAACTTATCTATCTCCTGTTCCACTATCTCTTTTAGTTATGGTAATATCTGTCAGCTTCTCATCCTCTTCTACTCTAAATATCTTCTCACTATTCGGCAAATCCTGCATGTTTTCCTGGGCAAAGACAATTAAAAAATACACGCTCACATTATTTTACTAATCTCCTCTCAACAACTAATCAGGTCCCATTCTGCTATCTTTAAGGAACTATTGTTTCTCTATTCTTCGTCTTATATGACTGATAAAATCCCTTGGGGTCCATCTTCGCTTGGCTGGCTACCTTTAATTCATAACTATTTTTAGCTTTCCTTGTTAAACTCCTGACTTTTCTAATTCATTATATTATGGCCTTAAAACCACTTCCCCTGTCTTTAATCTCATATATACTTCTCCTTCGCCCTCTGTAGTGTTTTAACCTCAGTCATCCATTTAGGATCATTCTTCTGCGATCTTTTTCTTCTGTAAGGGATGTTCCCTAACTTTCCTGAATGTAATTTATCAACGAAATATTTATTTCGCTTCCCCATAAAGGGTGTTTTGCTTGGGTTTTAGCGTTTCTGTACATAAGAACCTATAAAACACGTTTTTAGTAATGTTGTTTTGTATTCCTTTATAGAGTGCTTTCCATGCTTTTTTAGCGTTCTGGTGTCTAACACGTTGAAAAACAATCAAAAGGCACGTTGATGATAATGTCGTTTCGTTTCCCGATAAATGGGGCTTCCAATGCATTTTGTCTTTTGGTACTTAACAATATGAAAAAGAGTTTAAGTAGTTTTAGGAGTTTTTTTTCCCATATAAAGTGCTAATCATGTGTTTTTGAGTCTTGGTACCTAAAAAGCTCAAAATCTCTCATAATACACTTTTCTCGCAATGTCCTTTGTTTTCTCCTTGTAGGATGTTTTGCGTGTAATTTGGCATTTTTGTACTTAACAAGCACAAAAACAATCAAAATACAAGTTTTTGGTAATATTATTCTGTTTCTCCGTAAAGGTTGTTTTGCATGCGTTTCAACGATTTCGGACGTAAGAAGGTCAAAAACACTCTAAAGATACTTTCTTGGTAATGTTATTTTATATTGCCAAATAGGGTGCTTTCAATGCTTTTTAGCATTTTGATTCCTAACACTCAAGTAAACACTCAAAAGACACGTTTCCTGTAATATAGTTTTGCTTCTTCATATAGGGATCTGCATGCATTATGAAGTTTTGCTACATAATGTGAAAAACGCTCAAAATAAAGGTTTCAGGTAATGTTGTTTCTTTTCTCTATATAGGGTGCTATTCATGCGTTTTAGCGTTTTGGTATTTAGGAAGCTCAAAAACACTAACAAAACTTGTTTCTCCTAATGTCTTTCTATTTCCCCATATAGGATGCTTCGTATGTTTTTTGATGTTTTGGTACATAACAAGGTAAAAAAAAAAAAAACACTAAAAAAACATTTTTGGTGATGTTCTGTTTCTCCATTAAGAGATATAGGATATATTCAATTTTCATTCAGGCGGTTTAGTGTTTGGTACCTAAGAGACTCAAAACACTGATAATGCACGTTTCTCGTAATGTCCTATCGTTTCCACATACAGGGTGCTTTACATGCATTTTTAAGTTGATGTACGTAACAGACTGAAAAAGACTCAAAATACACGTTTTTGGTAAGGTTTTTCTATATGGTAGGGTTATTCGTGTTTGTTGCACGTGGTTTAGCGTTTTGGAACGTAGAAAGTTTAAAACACTTAAAAGACATGCTTTTAGTAATGTTATTTTGCATTTCTATATATAGTGCTTTCCATGCTATTTAGCGTTTTCGTGCCTAACATGCTGAAAAACACATAAAAACACATTTCTTACATTGTTGTTTAATTTTCTCGTATAGCGAGCAAACATTATGGTGTTTTGCTACCTGACAATGTGAAAAAAAAAACATTCAAATTACACGATTTTGGTAATGTTTTTTCTCTTTCTCCATACAGTGTGCTTCTCATTTATTTTAGCGTTTTGGTACCTGAGAAGCTGAAAAAAAAAAACTCATAATACACGTTTTTTGTCATGTCCTTTCATTTCCTCATATAGGCTCTTTTTGGTGCTTTGGTACCTAACAGGGTGTTTGCATGTATTTTGACATTTTAATTCGTAAGAACCTAAAAAAAAAACTCTAAAGAGACGTTTTAGTAGTTTTGTATTCCCCTATAGGGTGATTTCGTTGCTTCTTACTGATTTGGTGCCTAACACGCTCAAAAAATAACAAAAGACAAGTTTCTAGTGATTTCGTTTCATTTCTTCATATAGGTTGCTTTACATGCATGTTGGCATTTTGGTAATTATCAATGTAAAAAAATACACGTTTTTGGTAAGTTTGTTCTTTTTCTTCAGAGCACTATTGAAACTTTTTACTGATTTGGTACTTAAGAGAGTAATAAAAAAAAAAAAAAACGTTTCTCGTAATGTCCTTTCATTTCCATATGCAGGGTGTTTTGTTTGATGATAGGCGATTTTGTACATAATAAGCTCAAAGACACTGAAAATACACGTTTTTGGTAAATGTATTCTCTTTCTGCATATAGGGTATTTTCATGCGTTTTTAATGTTTTATATATCTATATATGGGTCTTTGCATGCATTTTGGCTTTTTGGTAACTAACAATGTCATATCACTCAAAATGCACGTTTTTTTTTTTTTGGCAATATTGTTCTTTTTCTCCATATAGAGCATTATTCATGCGTTTTACCCTTTTGATACTAAGAAGGTCAAAAACACTCATAATACACGTTTCTCGTAATGTCTTTTGATTTTTCCCATATAGGGTATTTTCGATTCATTTAGGCGTTTTTTTATGTAACAATTTTATAAAACATTAAAAATACTTGTTTTTGGTAATGTTATTCTGTTTCTCCATAAAGGATGTTTTCAATGTTTTTTTTTTTATCGTTTTGGTACGTAGGACACTCAAAAGAAACGTTTTCTTAATGTTGTTTTGTATTCCCATATCAGGTGATTTGTATGCTTTTTAGCATTTTTGTGCCTAACACGCTGAAGAACATATTTTAGACACGTTTCTGAAATCTCGTTTCCTTTCCCCAAATAGGGGGCTTTACATGCATTATGGCGTTTTCATTCATAACAATGTGAAAACACTGAAAATATACGTTTTTGGTAATGTTATTTCATATAGAGTGTTATTCATGCATTTTAGCGACTTCGTACCTAATAAGTTAAAAAAAAAAAACACCAATAGTACACAATTTAGTAACGTCTTTTCATTTTCCCAGTTAAGATACTATATATGCATTTTGGTGTTTTTCTACTTAACCAACTCAAAAACACTCGAAAAATTTGTTTTTGATAATATTATTTCTATGTTTTTTTTGTTTTTTTTTCCATGCGATTTAGCGTTTCGGTAGGTAAGAAACTGAAAAACACTTAAAACAGACGTTTTTGGTTAAGTTGTTTTGTTTTCCTTTATAGGGTGCTTTCCATGCTTTTTAGCGTTTTGGTGCCTAGCACGCCAATAAACATTCAAAATTCACTTTTCTGGAAATCGCGTTTCCTTTCCTCATATAGGGTACAAAAACATGTATTAGTAGTGTTTTCGAAAACGCCGAAGTGCATGCAAAGTAAGCTATACTGGAGAAACAAACGACATTCCCAGAAAAAATGTTATTTCGGGGCTTTTCAGCGTTAGGCACCAAAACTCTAAAGAGCATGGAAGACACTCTATATAAAAATCAAAATAACATTATCAAAATGGTGTTTTTTGAGTGTTTTTGAGCTTCTTACGTTCCAAAATGGTAAAACGCGTGCACAATAGCCTTTATCGGGAGACATTACTAAAAACGTATGATTTAAGCGTTTTCCAGCTTTTTAGAAACCAAAACTTCTAAATGGATGTGCTAATCACGTGTTTCAGTATTTTATTACCTAAGAAGCTCAAAAACACTTATAATATACGTTTTTGGTAATGTTCTGTTTTTTATATATGGTATTCTGTATTGTCGTACCTAACATGAGGAAAAAACCCATTTGTTTGGTTAATGCTTTTTCCTCCATATAGAGTGATATTCACGTGTTTTAGTGTTTTCGTACATAAGATGTTGAAAAACACTCATAATATATTTTTTCTTATTAACTTTTCGTTTTTCAATGTCCGTTAATTTGTGTGCATTTTGGCGTTTTCGTACCCAACAAGCTCAACAACACTCAAAACACACATTTTTGATAATGTTCTATTTCACCATAAAGGATGTTTTGCACGCTTTTTAGAAATTCGGTACGCAAGAAGCTCAAAAAAATTCAAAAGATACGTTTTCGATGCTATATTTTGTTTTCCTATATAGAGTCTTTTCCATGTTCTTTTTTTTGTTTTTTTTGTGGGGTTGGTTTCTAATATGCTCAAAACACTTAAATGACACGTTTCCGGTAATATAATTTCTTTACATCAAATAGTGTGCTGTCTGCATTTTGGCGTTTTGGTAGCTAATGATCGGGAAAACTCTCAAAACACGCGTTTATAGTAATGTTGTCCTCTTTCTCCATAAAGGGTGTTTTTCATGCGTTTTAGAGTTTTAGTACGTAAGAAACTGAAAAACACTCAAAAGACAAGTTTTTGTTAATATTGATTGTTTTTCCTATACAGGTTGTCTTGCATTCACTTTGGTGTTTTTGTATCTAACAAGCTCAAAAACACTCAGCATACAAGTTTTTCGTAATGTTGGTCTGTTTCTTTATGTATGGTGTTCACTATGCTTTTAGGCGTTTTGGTACCTATCATGGGGAAAAAACTCAGAAAGTACGCTTTTGGTAATGTTGTTTTGTTTCTGCAAATATAGTATTATTCACGTGTTTTAGACTTTTGGTATCTATGAAGCTGAAAAAGACATAATACACCTTTATGTTAATATCGTTTCATTTACCTATATAGGGTAATTTGCATACATTTTGGCATTTTGTTACCTAACAAGCTAAAAAAATCTCAGAACATGCTTAAAACACCTAAATGACAAGTTTCTGGTGATGTTTTGCTACTGGTTTTGTTAATGTTTTTTTTTCCCCTCATATAGAGTAATATTCACGTGTTTTAGTGTTTTGGTACATAAAAAAATAAATAAACAAAAACACTCATAATACACGTTTCTGTCAATATCGTTTCGTTTTTTCTCAAATAGGGTTCTTTGCATGCAATATGGGGTTTATCGGGCAATATGGGTACCTAACAAGTTAAAAGACTGAGATAAGAATTTTTTGCTAAAGTTTCCCATAAATATTTCTTTGCTCACATTTTAGTGTTTTGTACTCTCAAAAACACTAAAAAGAAACGTTTTTGACAATGTTGTTTTCTTTTCTCATATAGAGCTATTTCCATACTTTTTAGCTTTTTGTTGCCTAATTTGCTCGAAAATTTCCAAATGGCACGTTGCAGGTACTATCTTTTAGTTACTCCAGACAAGGTATTCTACATGCAATCTGTCGTTTTGATACCTAACTTAAAAACACTTAAAACACACGTTTTTTTTTAATGTTCTATTTCTCAGTAAAGTGAGTTTTCAATCCCTTGTAGAGTTTCGGTACGTACGAAGCTGAAAAACACCCAAAAGATATGTTTTTGGTAATATTTTTTTTTCTTCTTCTATAGGGTGCCTTGCATGTACTTTGGCGTTTTGATAACTAACTCAAAAATATTCATAATACATGTTTGTAAACATGTTCTGTTTCTTCACATAGGGTGCTTTATATGTACTTTGGCGTTTTGGTCCCTAACATGGGGAAAAACCCATAATACATGTTTTTCGTAATGATGTTCTGTTTCTTCATATAGAATGCTATTTACGTGTTTTAGCGTTTCGTTACATAAGAAGCTGAAAAACAGCGTTAATATCTTTTCTTTTCCCCATATCTGAAACTTTGCATGCATTTTGGCGATTAGTTATCTAACAAGCTCAAAAACACAAGTTTTTGTTTAGTTTAGTTATTTTTTTATTTGTGGGTTTTAGCTTTTTGGTACTTAAGGAACTAAAAAACACTCATAATACATATTTCTCGTAATGTCCTTTTGTTTCCCAAAAATAAGGTTCGTTGGTTTTTAGCGTTTTGGTATCTAATATTTTTGTGTTTCTCTAAAGAGAGTATTATTCATGCATTTTCGCGTTTTGGTACCTGAGAAGCTCAAAAACGCTCTTTATATAAGTTTCTCATAATATCGTTGGTTACTTTTTTTTTTTTTTTTTGCGTAACAAGCTCAAAACATTGAAAATTAACGCTTTTTTGGTAATGTTATTCAAATTTTCCAAGGCGTTTTGGATGCGTTTAAGTGTTTTTGTATGTAAGTAGCTCATAAGCACTGATATTAAAAGTTTTTGTAATCTTTTGTTTTCTCCTATATTGTGCTTTCCTTGGTTTTTAGCTTCTTGGCACCTAACATGCTCATAAACAGTGAAAGGACATGTTTCTGGAAATGTTTCCTTTCCCCATATAGTATGCTTTGCATGCATTTTCGCGTTGCGGTACCTAATAACGTGAAAAAAGCCTTAAAACACAAGGGTTGGTTAATCTTGTTTCGTTTCTCCATATAGAGTATTATTCATACGTTTTAGTGTTCTGGTACCTATGAAGCTCAATAGCACTCAAAATATACGTTTCTTTTAATGTTTTCTTTTCCCCTTTTAGGGTTATTTGCATGTATTTTATCGTTTTTGTACGTAACAGGCGCAAAATTTCTCAAAATGCATGTTTTTGGTAAAGCTGTTGAGTTTCTCCATAAAGAGTGTTTTGCAACCGTTTTAGCGGTTTGGTATGTAAGTACCTCAAAACACTTAAAGTTTTCCCATTTACGACACTTTCCATGCTTTTTAAGAGCTTTTTGTGCCTAACACACTCATAAACTCTCAAAAGACATGTTTCTGGAAATGTCGTTTATTTTCCCCATATCGGGTGCTTTCCATGCATTTTGGCGTTTTGATACCTACCAACACTAAATACACTTAAAATTAACGTTTTCTCCATACAGAAAGCAAATCGTGCTTTTTATCGTTTCGGTACCTAATAAGCTGCAAAAAAAAAAACTCATAATACTGGTTTCTCTTAATGTCTTTTCGTTTTCTTATATATATATATATATATATATATATATATATATATATATATATATATATATATATATATATATATATATATATATATATATATATATATATATATATATATATATATATATATATATATATATATATATATATATATATATATATATATATATATATATATATATATATATATATATATATATATATATATATATATATATATATATATATATATATATATATATATATATATATATATATATATATATATATATATATATATATATATATATATATATATATATATATATATATATATATATATATATATATGCATATTATTATTATATTATATATATGCATTTTGACGCTTTTGTACATAACAAAATGAAAATTCGCCCAAAATGCTCGTTTTCGGTAATGTTTTTATATTTCTGCAGGAAAGGAGTTTTGCATGTTTTATCGTTTTGGTACATTATAAATTTAAACACTTCCAAAACGTGTTAGCCAATAAAGCACTAAAAAGCATGGCAATCACATTACACTGGAATAAAACCAATTTTTAACAAGAACTTGCCTTTAAGTGTATTTGAGCTCCTTATATACCAAAACACTAAAATGCATGCAAAATACACTTTATGGTGAAACAGAATAACATTAGCAAAAACATATATTTTCAGTATTTTTTTATCATGTTACCAATAAAAACGCTTAAATACATGCAAAGAACCCTATTTTTGGGAAACAAAAGGACATTACGAGAAACGTGTATTATGAGTGTTTTTAAGTTCATTAAGTACGAAAAAGCTAAAAGCCACAAATTACACTCTTTATTGAGAAAAAAAATTAAATAAATAAAAAAAACGATTTTTTTTTTCATTCTTATTGATCTTCACAGGTAACGAGGTGCCAAAATTCGGGCAAAGTTCAGGAAATTATATGAAATAAGAATATTATCAAAAAAGTTAATTTTAGCTTTTTTTTCGGACTGTTATGTACCAAACCCCTAAATTGCATGCAAAGGCACCTATACGGGGAAATTAAACATCTTTGCCAGAAAACTGTTTTATGAGTGTTTTTTCAGCATGTTAGGAACCAACACTATAAAACCCAAGGAAGTCAATCTATATGGAAATCCAAAACAAAATTACTGAAAACGTGCATTTTCAGTGTTTTACGTAGAAAACGTTAAAACGGATGCAAACCAACCAAAATGAAGAAATACAATAACATTACCAAAAAGGTAGATTTTGAGTGTTTTTGAAATTGTTACCTACAAAAAACGCGAAAAGGGATGGAAAGCAATCTATATTGGGAAGCAAAAGGCACCAAAAAGCATGTTAGGCACCAAAACGATAAATAATATGAAAGTCACTCTATATGGAAATCCAAAACAAAATTACTAGAAACGTGTCTTTTAAAAGATTTACGTAGAAAAACGTTAAAACGGATGCAAACCAACCAATATGAAGAAATAGAATAACATTACCAAAAAAGTATATTTTGTGTGTTTTTGATCTTGTTACATAAAAAAAACGCGAAAATGGATCCAAAGCACTCTATATAAGGAAAAAAAGGACATAACGAGAAACGTGTATAATGAGTGTTTTATAGTTTCACCAGAATAACAAGGCAAAAAACGCAAAAACTCGACTGTATGGAGAAGTTTCTAAGATACCAAAATACTGAAACTCATGAATAACACTCTTAATCAAGAAACAGAACAACCAGAACAAAATGCGTGTATTTTGAGTGTTTTTTTACATTCTTAATTACCAAAACAATAAATTCCATGCGAACCTAGCTTTATGTGGGAAAAAAATGACATTACCAGAAAAGTGTCTTTGAGTGTTTTTGAGCGTGTTAGGCAATAAAGCACTAAAAAGCAGGGCAATCAGATTACATAGGAATAAAACCAACTTTTACGAAAAACTTGCCTTTTAGTGTTTTTGACACGCATTTAGTAAGGTTGATCTGTTTCGCAATTAAGAGTGTTATTCATGAGTTTCAGCATTTTGGTATATAGGAAACTTCTCCATATACACGAGTTTTTGCGTTTTTTGCCTTGTGTTTTTTTTGAACTATAAAACATTCATTATACACTTTTCTCGCAATGTCCCTTTGTTTCCCAATATACAGTGCTTTGTATGCATTTTCGCGTTTTTTTGTAGGTAACAAGCTCAAAAACACTCAAAATATACATTTTTGGTAATGTTTTTCTGCTTTTTGATATTGGTTGGTTTGTATCAGTTTTAGCGTTTTTCTACGTAAAACACTGAGAAGACACGTTTTCAGTAATTTTGTTTTGGATTCCCACATAGAGTAAGTTCCTTATTATTTATCGTTTTGGTGCTTAACATGCTGAAAAACACTCAAAAGACAGATTTCTGGTAAGGTCTTTAATTTCCTCATATGGGAGGCTTTGCATGTCTTTTCAGTGTTTTTGAGCGTGTTACGCAATAAAGCACTAAAGGCAGGGCAATCACATTACATGGGAATAAAACCAAATTTTACCAAGAACTTGCCTTTAAGTGTTTTTGAGGTCCTTACATACCAAAACGCTAAAACGCATGCAAAATACATTTTATGGAGATACAGAATAACATTACCAAATACATGTACGAGTATTTTGAGTGTTTTTTATCATGTTATCTATAAAAACGCTAAAATACATGCAAAGGACCTTATGTTTGGGAAACAAAAGGACATTACGAGAAACGTGTATTATGAGTGTTTTTTTAAGTTCCTTTAGTACCAAAAAGCTAAAACCCAGAAATAACACTTTTTAGAAAAAAAATTAATAAATAAAAAAAATTAAAAAATGTGATTTTTTTTTTTTTTTTCATCTTCATAGGTACCGAATTGCCAAAATTCTGCCAAAATTCAGGGAATTTATGTGGAAAAAAGAACATTATCATGAAAGTTAATTATAGCTTTTTTTTCTTATTGTTATGTACCAAAACCTAAAGTGCATGCAAACCCACCAATATAGGGAAGTTAAACGACTTTATCAGAAACCTGTCTTTTCAGTGTTTTTCAGCATGCTAGGCACCAACACGATAAATAATATGAAAATCAGTCAATATGTGAATCCAAAACAAAATTACTGAAAACGTGTCTTTTCAGTGTTTTACGTAGAAAAACGCTAAAGCGGATGCAAACCATCCTATATGAAGAAATAGAATAACATTACCAAATGCAAAAATGGATGTAAAGCACTCTATATTAGGAAACAAAAGGACATTACGAGAAAGGTGTATAATGAGTGTTTTATAGTTTTAAAAGAACCACAAGGCAATAAACGCAAAAACTCGTGTATATAGAGAAATTTTTACATACCAAAATGATGAAATGCTAAAACGATAAATAATATGAAAGTCACTCTATATGGAAATCCATAACAATATTACTGAAAACGTGTCTTTTAAAAGATTTCCGTAGAAAAACGCTAAAACGGATGCAAACCAACCAATATGAAGAAATAGAATAACATTACCAAAAAAGTATATTTTGTGTGTTTCTTAGCTTGTTACATAAAAAAAAACGCGAAAATGGATACAAAGCACTCTATATAAGAAAAAAAAGGACATAACGAGAAACGTGTATAATGAGTGTTTTATAGTTTCACCAGAATCACAAAGCAAAAAACGCAAACACTCGACTGTATGGAGAAGTTTCTAAGATACCAAAATACTGAAACTCATGAATAACACTCTTAATCAAGAAACAGAACAACCTTACTAAATGTATGTATTTTGAGTGTTTTTTACATTCTTAGTTACCAAAACCCCAAATTCCATGCGAAACTAGCTTTATGTGGGAAAAAAAAATGACATTACCAGAAAAGTGTCTTTGAGTGTTTTTGAGCGTGTTAGGCAATAAAGCACTAAAAAGAAGAGCAATCACATTACATGGGAATAAAACCAACTTTTACGAAGAACTTGCCTTTTAATGTTTTGACACGCATTTAGTAAGGTTGCTCTGTTTCTGAATTAAGAGTGTTATTCATGAGTTTCAGCATTTTGGTATATAGGAAACTTCTCCATATACACGAGTTTTTGCGTTTTTTGCCTTGTGGTTTTTTTGAACTATAAAACATTCATTATACACTTTTCTCGCAATGTCCCTTTCTTTCCCAATATAGAGTGCTTTGTATCAATTTTCGCACTCTATATTAGGAAACAAAAGGACATTACGAGAAACATGTATAATGAGTGTTTTATAGTTTTAAAAGAACCACAAGGCAATAAACGCAAAAACTCGTGTATATAGAGAAATTTCATACATACCAAAATGATGATGCATATCACATGATATTTAGAAATTAAACGATATTAACGAAAACAAGTATTATGAGCTTTTTTCAGCTTCTTATGTGACAAAAAACTCAAAAGTGCAGACTTTTGAATACCAGTCTGCACTGAGAAACAGAACAACATTGCCAAAAATGTGTATTATGAGTGTTTATCCCTATGTTACATAACAAATCGGCAAAACGCATTATTAAAAACGTGTGTTTTAAGTGTTTTTTATTTTGGTATATAGGAAAACCAAAAAATGCATGCAAACCACCTTGTTTGGGATAACGGAACATCACCACAAATGTGTCATTTCGGTGTTTTTCAATATATTTTTAATCTAAGCGCTAGAAAGTATGGAAAACACTCTATATGGAAAAAGAAAACACTACCCAACTTCGGGAAACGAAAAGATATTAAGAGAAAAGTTTATTATTATTGTTTTTTTTATTTAAGGTTCTTTTTTACCAAAATCCTAAAATACATGAACAGCAGTCAATATCGAGAAACACAACATTACCAAAAACGTTTATTAAGAGATTTTTTTTTCCCGATGTTAAATATTAAAACTCCAAAATACATGCAAAGTACCTTATATGAAGGAACAAGAAGAATATTACCAAAAAAACAAAAAACAAAATATTACCAAAAAACATGTATTCTTTTTAAGGTTGTCAGGTACCAAAACGCCAAACTGCATGCAAAAAAAAATCTGTATTGAAAAAGAAAAGAACTTTACCGAAAACTCTTATGAATGTTTTTTTTTACTCATTTTCTTACGTACGAAAACTCTAAAACGCATGCAAAACGTCTTTATTGACAAATAACGTGTGTTTTGAGTGTTTTTTAGCTTATTCGGTACCAAAACGACAAAATACATGCAAAACACCCTACTTTGTGTAATGAAACGACATTACCTGAAACGCCCCATTTGAGTTTTTGTTTTCTTTTTTGCATATTAAACACCAAAAGGGTAAAAAGAATATAAAACTTATATTACCGGAAAAGAAAATAAACCAACATTATCAAAAACGTGTCTTTTGAGTGTTTTGAGGTTATTACGTACCAAATCGCTAAAACCCTCAAAAACTCAATGGGAAAACAGAACATCATTACCAAAAACTGGTATTTTGAGTGTTTTTGAACTTGTTAGGTACTAAAACGCCAAAATACATGCAAATTAAATGATATTGGGAAATGAAAAGATATTATTATTTTTGTGCTTGTTACTTAACAAAACACTAAAGTGCATGCAAAGAACCGTATTTCGGACAATCAAACAACATTATAAAAAAAAAAACTTCTTTTGTGTGTTTTCTGCTTCTTATGTACCAAAACGTTACAACGCGTGGAAAACACCACTTATGGAAAAACAGAACAACATTAACAAAATCATGAGTTTTTTTTTTATTTTTTCCACAAAGTTAAAAAGCAAAACCGGAAAATGCATGCAATTCACCTTATTTGGGGTAAGAAAATAACATCACCAGAAACGTGCTTTTTTTATTATTATTATTATATAAGGCATCAAACGCTTAAAAAAAAAAATCGTGGAAAACTTTCTATATGGAAAAATTAAAATGCTTGATTAAAAACGTGTCATTTGAGTGCTTCTTACGCACCAAACTGCTAAAACGCATCCAAAACACCCTTTATGGAGAAACAAAAACATCAGCAAAAAATATTTATTTTGAGTATTTTTGAGCTTGTTAGGTACCAAAACACCAAAATACATGCAAATTACCAGATATTGGGAAAAGAAACGATTTTAACAGAAATGTTATGTCTTTTCAACTTCTTATGCAATAAAATGCTAAAATACATGAATAACACTCTATATGGAGAAACGAAGTAACATTATGAAAAACTTGTATTATGAGGGTTTTTCCACATATTAGATACTAAAACTCGAAAATGCATTCTAAGAACCATATATAAAGAAGCAGAACAACATTACCTATGTTGTAATGTACTATGTAATGTACGTGTACTATGAGTGTTTTTCCTCATGTTAGGTACGAAAACGCCAAAATACATACATGAAAAAAGTCTACATAAAGAAAAAAATGAACAACATTAACCAAAAACGTGTATTAAAATTTTTTTGAGCTTGTTAGGTACAAAAGCGCTCAAGTGCATGCAAAACATCTTTTATGGGAAAAGAAAAGAACATTACTAAAACTTGTCTATTGAGTGTTTTACGACTTCTTGCGTACCAAATCGCTATAACGCATGCAAAGCGCTTTTTTTTTTTTATGGAGAAATAGAACATTACCAAAAATGTGTATATTGAATGTTATCCAGCTTTTTAGGTACTAGAACGCCAAAATGCACGTAAAGCACTCTATTTGGGGTAACGAAATGACATTACAGGAAACCTGAGTATTTTCTAGCTTATTTTTACCAAAACGCTAAAGTGGATGCAAATCACCCTATTTGGGGAAAACAAACAACATTGTAAAAAACGTTTCGTTTGAGTGTTTTTCTTCTTACGTATCAAAACGCTAAAATGCATGCAAAATATCCTTTATGGAGAAACAGAACAAGATTACCAAACCTGTGTTATACTCGTAAGTGTTTTACAGCTAGTTAGCAAAACTCCAAAATGCATTGAAAGCAACTTGTTTGGGTTAAGGAAACGACACCACCAGAAACATGTTACATGCGTGTTTTTTTTTTTTTTTAGCATATTAGGCAACAAACGATAAAGAGCATGGAAAACAATCTATATTTGAAAACAAAACATTATGAAAAACGTGTCTTTTAAGGTTTTTTTTTTTTTTTAGTTTCTTACGTACCAAAACGCTAAATCGCGTCCAAAACACCTTTTATTGGGAAAAATAACAGCAAAAATGTGTTTTTTTTTTCATTTATTATTTAGCTTGTTAGTTAACAAAACGATATTAACAGAAACGTGTATTAGGATTTTTTTTCGGATTTTTAGGTGAGAAAAGGCTAAGATAAGTTTATGGCATTCTATATGGATAAGCAAAACAACATAAAAGAAAATAAACGTGTATATTAAATGTACTTAAAGGCCAAATTTCATGCACGACACATTTAATGGTAAAAGAAAACGTTACCAAAAGCGTGTCTTTTCAGTTTTTTTTTTCTTTTCTTTTTTTTTAAGCTTGTTTGGTACCAAAACACCGGTGTATAAAAAAATTATCTTTATAGGAGAAGAAAACACAATACTAAAAAAAAAGTATCTTTTCTTTGTTTTTTTCAGCATATTACATATTAAAACGTTAAAACGCATGCAAAACGCCCTTCATGGAGAAATAGAACAGCATTGCCAAAAACGTGTGTTTTGAATTTTTTTTTAAGATTGTTAGGTACTAAATAGCAAAAAATGCATGCAAAGCACTCTATTTAACGGTAATGAAACGATTTTTGAAGTGCATGCAAAGAAACTTATATGGGAAAATTACACGACTTTACCAGAAACCTGTACCGAAGGAATTTCAACAATATTACTGAAAACGAGTCTTTTCAGAGATTTACGAAGAAAAACGCTTAAACGGATGCAAACCAACCAATATGAAGAAATGGAATAACATTACCAAAAAAGATATATTTTGAGTGTTTTTAAGCTTGTTACCTACAAAAAATACAAAAATGAATGGAAAACACACTATATTAGGAAACAAAAGAACATTACAAGAAACGTGTATAACGAGTGTTTTATAGTTTCACAAGAACCACAAGGCAATAAACGCAAAAACTCGTGTATATTGAGAATTTCTTACATACCAAAATGAAGAAGTGCATGAATAACACTTTTAATCGAGAAATAGAACTACCCTACAAAATTGTGTATTTTGAGTGATTTTTCACATTCTTAGTTACTAAATTGCCAAATTACATGCGAAACTAGCTTTATGTGGGATAAAAATGACACTACCAAAAAATGTCTTTGGGTGTTTTTGAGTGTGATATGCAACAAAGCACTAAAAAGCAGAACATTCACATTACTTGGGAATAAAACCAACTTTTACGAAGAACTTGCCTTTAAGTGTTTTTTAACTCCTTACATACCAAAACGCTAAAACGCATGAAAAACGCCCTTTATGGAGAAACAGAATAACATTACCAAAAATATGTATTTTGAGTGTTTTTGATCATGTTACCTATAAAAACGCTTAAATACATGTAAAGAACCCCATGTTTGTATAAGAAAAGGACCTTAAATACCAAAAAGCTAAAACTCACAAATAACACTTTATAGAGAGAAAAAAATTTTGTTATTCATCTTTATAGGTACCGAGATACCAAAAATCTGGAAAAATTCAGGGAAATTTTGTAAAAAAAAAATTAATTATAAAAAAAATAATTTTAGCTTTTCTCCGGAGTTATTTACCAAACCCTGAAGTGCATGCAAAGCCACTTATATGGAGAAATTACTCGACTTTACCAGAAACCTGTCTTTTGAGTGTTTTTTTTTTTTTCAGCAATTTCAACAATATAACTGAAAACGTGTCTTTTCAGTGATTTACGTAGATAAACGCTAAAACGGATGCAAACCAACCAATATGAAGAAATAGAATAACAGAACCAAAAATATATATTTTGAGGTGTTTTTGAGCTTATTACCTACAAAAAATATGCGAAAATGGATGAAACGCACTCTATATTAGGAAAGAAAAGGACATTAAGGGAAACGTGTATAATGAGTGTTTTATAGTTTCAGAAGAAGTGCAAGGCAAAAAACTCAAAAACTCGTGTACATAAAGAAGTTTCTTACATACCAAAATGCTGAAACTCATGAATAACACTTTTAATTGAGAATCAGAACTACCTTACCAAATGTGTGTATTAGAGAAGTTTCTTACATACCAAAATGCTGAAGCTCATGAATAACACTTTTAATTAAGAAACAGAACAACCTTACTAAATGCCTGTATTTTGAGTGTTTTTCACATTCTTAGTTACCAAAACCCCAAATTCCATGCGAAACTAGCTTTATGTGGGAAAAAAATAATATTACCAGAAAATGTCTTTCGAACGTGTTAGGCAATAAACCACTAAAAAGCAGGGCAATCACATTACATGAGAATAAAACCAACTTTTACCAAGAACTTGCCTTTAGGTGTTTTTGAGCTCATTACATACCAAAACGCTAAAACGCATGCAAAACACCTTTTATGGACAAACAGAATAACATTACCAAAAACATGTATTTTGAGTGTTTTTTACCATGTTATCTATAAAAACGCTTAAATACACGCAAAGGTGTATAATGAGTGTTTTATAGTTTCGCAAGAACCACAAGCCAAAAGCTCGTGTACATAAAGAAGTTTCTTACATACCAAAATGCTGAAACTCATGAATATCACTTTTAATTAAGAAACAGAACAACCTTACTAAATGCCTGTATTTTGAGTGTTTTTTCACATTCTTAGTTACCAAAACCCCAAATTCCATGCGAAACTAGCTTTATATGGGAAATAATAATATTACCAGAAAATGTCTTTCGAGTGTTTTTGAGCGTGTTAGGCAATAAACCACTAAAAAGCAGGGCAATCACATTACATTTGAATAAAACCAACTTTTACCAAGAACTTGCCTTTAGGTGTTTTTGAGCTCATTATATACCATAACGCTAAAACGCATGCAAAACACCTTTTATGGACAAACAGAATAACATTACCAAAAACATGTATTTTGAGTGTTTTTGATCATGTTATCTATAAAAACGCTTAAATACATGCAAAGAACCTTATGTTTGGGAAACGAAAGGACATTACGAGATATGTATTATAATTGCTTTTAAGTTCCTTAAGTACCAAAAAGCTAAAACCCACAAATAACACTCTTTATTTAGAAATAATAAATAATTAAAAAAAAAAATACGATTTATTTATTTTTTTATTCATCTTCATAGGTACCGAGATGCCAAAATTCTGGGAAAATTCCGGGCTATTATATGATAAAAGAAAATTATCAAAAAAGTTAATTTTAGCTTTTTTTTTTCGAACTGTTATATACCAAACCCTAAAGTGCATGCAAAGCCTCCTATATGATGAAATTACACGACCTTAAAAGAAATCTGTCTTTTGAGTGTTTTTCAGATTGTTCGGCACCAAAATGATAAATAAATAAGGAACTCACTCTATATGGGAATTAAAAACAAAACTACTGAAAACGTGTCTTCTCAGTGTTTTACGTAGAAAAACGCAAAAACGGATGCAAACCAACCAATATAAAAAAAAATATAAAAAGATTACGAAAAAGGTATATTTAGAGTGTTTTTGAGCATGTTACCTACAAAAAACGCGAAAATTGATGCAAAGCACTCTATATTAGGAAATAAAAGAACATTACAAGAAAAGTGTATAATGAATGTTTTATAGTTCAAAAGAACCACAAGGCAAAAAACGCAAAAAAAATCGTGCTAAAACATATTTATATAGAAAGATAAATAAATAAATAAATAAATAAATAAAAAAATAGGATTTTTTTTTGTTATTCTTCTTCATACGTACCGAGATGCTAAAATTCTGGCAAAATTCAAGGAAATTATGTGAAAAAAGAACATTATCAAAAAAGTTAATTTCAGCTTTTATTCGGACTGTTATGTACCAATCCCTAAAGTACATGCAAAGCAAACAATATGAGGAAATTAAACGACTTGACGAGATACCTGTGTTGTGAGTGTTTTTCAGCATGTTAGTCACCAAAACAATAAATAATATGGAAGTCCTTCTATGTGGGAATCCAAAACAAAATTACTGAAAACGTGTTTTTTCCGTGTTTTACGTAGAAAAACGCTAAAACGGATGCTAACCAACCAATATGAAGAAATAGAATAACATTACCAAAAAAGGTACATTTTAAGTGTTTTTGATCTCTTTACTTACAAAAAACGCGAAAATGGATGCAAAGCTCTCTATATTGGTTGACAAAAGGATATTACCAGAAATGTGTATAATGAGTGTTTTATATATTCTGAAGAACCATAAGGCAAAAAACGCAAAAAACTCGTATATATAAGAACATAAGAACATAAGAAATAAGGGAAGCTGCAAGAAGCGACCAGGCTTACACGTGGCAGTCCCTGTATGAAACACTCCTACCTATTTCCATCTGTTATCCCCATCCATAAACTTGTCTAATCTTCTCTTAAAGCTCTCTAGTGTCCTGGCACTAACTACATGATTACTGAGTCCGTTCCACTCATCTACCACTCTATTTGAGAGCCAATTTTTTCCTATCTCCTTCCTAAACCTAAATTTTTCAAGCTTGAACCCGTTATTTCTTATTCTACCTTGGTTGCTGATCCTAAGAATTTTGCTTACATCTCCCTTGTTACCACTTAAAGACTTCTATCAGGTCCCCTCTTAACCTACGTCTCTCTAGAGAATGTAAATTTATGGAGAAGTTTTTTAGATACCAAAATGCTGAAACTCCTGAATAACACTCTTAATTGAGAAACAGAACAACCTTACCAAATGCGTGTATTTTTGAATGTTTTTTTTTCACATTTCTAGTTACCAAAACCCCAAATTGCATTATGTGGGAAAAAAAATGACATTACCAGAAAAGTGTCTTTTAAGTGTTTTTTTTTTTTTAGCATGATAGACAATAAAGCAATAAAAAGCAGGGCAATCACATTACATAGAAATAAAACCAACTTTTAGCAAGAACTTGCAAAACACCCTATATGGAGAAACATCATAACATTACCAAAAACATGTATTTTGAGTGTTTTTGATCATGTTACCTATAAAAGCGCTTAAGTACATGCAAAGAACCTTATGTTTGAGAAACGAAAGAACATTTCGAGAAACGTGTATAATGAGTGTTTTTAAGTTCCTTAAGTACCAAAAAAGCTAAAACCCACAAATAACACTCTTTATAGAGAAAAAAATAAATGAATAAAAAAATACGATTTTTTTTTTTGTTATTCATCTTCATAGGTTCCGAGATGCCAAAATTTTGGAAAAATTCAGGGAAATTATGTGAAAAAAGAACATTATGAAAAAAAGTTTTTATCTTTTTTTTCGGACTGTTATGTACCAAACCCTAAAGTGCATCCAAAGCCTCCTATATTGAAAAATTAAACGATTTTACCAGAAACCTGTCTTTTGAGTGTTTTTTAGTATGTTAGGCACCAAAACGATAAATAATATGGAAGTTACTCAAAATGGGAATCCATCACAAAATTACTGAAAAAAGTGTCTTTTAAGTGTTTTACGTAGAAAAACGCTAAACAGGATGCAAACCAACGAATATGAAGAAATAGAATAATATTACCAAAAAGGTATATTTTTAATGTTTTTGAGCTTCTTACCTTCAAAAAATGCGAAAATGGATAGAAAACACTCTATATTTGGATACAAAAGGACATTACAAGAAATGTGTATAATGAGTGTTTAATAGTTTCACAAGAACCACAAGGCAAAAAACGCAAAAACTCGTGTATATAAAGAATTTTCTCAGATACCAAAATGCTGAAACTCAGGAATAACACTCTTAATTAAGAATACAGATCAACTTTACGAAATACGTGTATTTTGAGTGCTTTTCACATTCTTAGTTACCAAAACCCGAAATTGCATGCGAAACTAGCTTTATGTGGCAAAAAAATGACATTACCAAAAAGTTTTTGAGCGTGATAGGCAATAAAGCAGTAAAAAGCACGGAATCACATTACATGGGAATAAAACGAACTTTTACCAAGAACTTGCCTTTAAATGTTTTTGAGCTCCTTACATACCAAAACGCTAAAACGCATGCAAAACACCCTTTATGGAGAAACAGAATAATATTACCAAAAAACATGTATTTTGAGTGTTTTTCATCATGTTACCTATAAAAAAAGCTAAAATACATGGAAAGAACCCTATGTTCGGAAAATGAAAGGAGGTTACGAGAAATGTGTATTATGATTTTTTTTTTTAAGTTTGTTAAGTATGAGAAAGCTAAAACCCACAAATAACACTCTTTATAGAGTGTTTTCGTACCTAACAATGTGAAAAACACTCAAAAAGCACATTTTTGGTAATCTTGTTCTTTTATCCATATAGACTGTTCTTCAATGCGTCAAATAGGTCTTGGTACCTAAGAAATAAAAAAAGAACACTTATTATAAAAGTTTCTTTTAATGTCTTTTCGTTTTCTCATGCAAAGAATTTTGCATGCATTTATGTTTCTTTTTATATGTAAAAAGAAAAAAATTGTTTATGGTAATAAAGGGTGTTTTGCATACAGCTCAGCGTTATGGTACGTAAGTAGCTGAAAATACTCAAAAGATAAATTTTTGGTTGACTTGTTCTTTCATATAGGTAGCTTTCCATGCTTTTTATAACTATGGTACCTAACAACAACAATCGACACTCAAATGACATGTTTCTGAAAATATCGTTTCATCTAACCATAGATGGTGCTCTGGAGTCATTTTGACGTTTTGGTACATAAAATTGTGAAAAACACAAAATAAACGTTTTTGGTAATGTTCTGTTTCTCCATATACAGTGGTACTAAATAGTTTTCGCGTTTAGTACCTAAGACGTTCAAAAACACTAATGGCATCTTTCTCGTAATGTCCTTTATTTTATCCATATTGGGTGATTTCCATGCATTTTGGCGTTTTTGTTACTTAACAATGTGAAAAAACACTCAAAATATACGTTTTCGGTAATGTTCTGTTTCTTTATATATAATGTTATACATGTATTTGTGCATTTTGCTACCTAAGAATCTCAAAAACACTGATAAATGAAGTGTCTTTTTATTTCTTTTCGTATCGCCATTTAAGATACTTTGCATGCATTTTTGCTTTTTTTTATATGTAAGATAAAAAAAAAAAAACAAAATGCACATTTCTGGTAATGTTATTCTGTTTCTCCATCAAATGTGCATTTTAGCGTTTTGGTACGTAAGTAGCTGTAAAAACTCTCAAAAGACACGCTTTTGGTAACGTTTTGCTTTTCCAAATAGGGAGCTTTTTTTTGTAGGTAACAAGCTCAAAACACTCAAAATATACATTTTTGGTAATGTTTTTCTGCTTCTTGATATTGGTTGGTTTGTATCAGTTTTAGAGTTTTTCTACGTAAAACACTGAAAAGACACGTTTTCAGTAATTTTCTTTTGGATTCATATATTGACTGACTTCCATATTATTTATCGTTTTGGTGTCTAACATGCTTTTCCAAATAGGGAGCTTTTTTTTGTAGGTAACAAGCTCAAAACACTCAAAATATACATTTTTGGTAATGTTTTTCTGCTTCTTGATATTGGTTGGTTTGTATCAGTTTTAGAGTTTTTCTACGTAAAACACTGAAAAGACACGTTTTCAGTAATTTTCTTTTGGATTCATATATTGACTGACTTCCATATTATTTATCGTTTTGGTGTCTAACATGCTGAAAAACACTAAAAAGACAGATTTCTGGTAAGGTCTTTAATTTCTTCATATGGGAGGCTTTGCATGTCTTTTCAGTGTTTGTGAGCGTGTTATGCAATAAAGCCCTAAAAGCCAGGCCAATCACATTACATGTGAATAAAACCAAATTTTACCAAGAACTTACCTTTAAATGTTTTTGAGCTCGTTACATAACAAAACGCTAAAACGCAAGCAAAATACATTTTATGGAGAAACAGAATAACATTACCAAATACATGTATTTTGAGTGTTTTTGATCATGTTATCTATAAAAACGCTTAAATACATGCAAAGAACCTTATGTTTGGGAAACAAAAGAACATTACGAGAAACATGTATTATGAGTGATTTTTAAGTTCCATCAATACCAAAAAGTTAAAACCCACAAATAACACTCTTTAGAAAAATAAGTAAATAAAAAAAATAGCATTTTTTTTTTTTTTTTTGTTATTTATCTTCATAGGTACCGAGATGCTAAAATTCTGCCAAAATTCACGGAATTTATGAGGAAAAAAGAATATTATCATAGAAGTTAATTATAGCTTTTTTTCGGATTGTTATGTACCAAACCTTAAAGTGCATGCAAAGCCACATATATAAGGAAGTTAAAGGACTTTAACAGAAACCTGTCTTTTCAGTGTTTTTCAGCATGTTAGGCACCAAAACGATAAATAATATGGAAGTCAGTCAATATATGAATCCAAAAGAAAATTACTGAAAACGTGTCTTTTCAGTGTTTTACGTAGAAAAACGCTAAAGCGGATACAAACCATCCTGTATGAAGAAATAGAATAACATTACCAAAAAGATATATTTTGAATGTTTTTGAGCTTGTTACCTACAAGAAATGCAAAAATGGATGTAAAGCATGTATAATGAATGTTTTATAATTAAAAAAAAAAAAAAAACACAAGGCAAAAAACGCAAAAACTCGTGTATATGGAGAAGTTTCCTATATACCAAAATGCTGAAATTGATGAATAACACTCTTAATTGAGAAACAGAGCAACCTTACTAAATGCGTGTCAAAACATTAAAAGGCAAGTTCTTCGTAAAAGTTGGTTTTATTCCCATGTAATGTGATTGCTCTGCTTTTTAGTGCTTTATTGCCTAACACGCTCAAAAACACTCAAAGACATTTTTCTGGTAATGTCTTTTTTTTCCCACATAAAACTAGTTTCGCAGGGAATTTGGGATTTTGGTAACTAAGAATGTAAAAAAAACACTCAAAATACACGCATTTAGTAAGGTTGTTCTGTTTCTTGATTGAGAGTGTTATTCATGAGTTTCAGTATTTTGGTATATTAGAAACTTCTCCATACAGTCGAGTGTTTGCGTTTTTTGCCTTGTGATTCTATTGAAACTAGAAAACACTCATTATACACGTTTCTCGTTATGTCCTTTTTTTTTTCTTATATAGAGTGCTTTGCATCCATTTTCGCGTTTTTTTTAATGTAACAAGCTAAGAAACACACAAAATATACTTTTTTGGTAATGTTATTCTATTTCTTCATATTGGTTGGTCTGCATTCTTTTTAGCGTTTTTCTACGTAAATCTTTTAAAAGACACGTTTTCAATAATTTTGTTTTGGATTTCCATATAGAGTGACTTTCATATTATTTATCGTTTTGGTGCCTAACATGCAGAAAAACACTCAAAAGACAGGTTTCTTGTAAAGTCGTTAAATGTTATCAGATAGGTGGCTTTGCATACACTTTATGGTTTGGAACATAACTCCGAAAAAAAAAGGAAAAATTAACTTTTTCGATGTTTTTTCCACATAATTTCTCTGAATTTTGGCAGAATTTTGGCATCTTGGTACCTATGAACATCAAAAACAAAAAAATAAAAATGCTATTTTTTTATTTATGATTTTTCTCTATAAAGAGTGTTATTTGTAGATTTTAACGTTTTGGTACTTAAGGAACTTAAAAAACATTCATAATACACATTTCTCGTAATGTCCGTTCGTTTTCCAAATATGGGGATCTTTGCATGTATTTAAGCGTTTTTATAGGTAACATGATAAAAAAAACACTCAAAACACTTGTTTATTCTGCTTCTCCATAAAGGAGTGTTTTACATGCGTTTTAGCGATTTGGTATGTAAGGAGCTGAGAAACACTTTAAGGCAAGTTCTTGGTAAAAGTTGGTTTTATTCCAGTGTAATATGATTGCCCTGCTTTTCAGTGCTTTATTGCCTAACACGCTCAAAAACACTGAAAAGATACATTCATTTTCGCGTTTTTTGTAGGTAACAATTTCAAAAACACTCAAAATATACCTTTTTGGTAATGTTATTCTAATTCTACATTTTGGTTGGTTTGCATCTGTTTTAGCGTTTTTGTAAGTAAAACACCGAAAAGACACGTTTTCAGTAATTTTGTTTTGGATTCCCATATAGATTGACTTCCTTGGGTTTTATCGTGTTGGTTCCTAACATGCTGAAAAACACTCATAAGCCAGTTTTCTGGCAAAGAGGTTTAATTTCCCCATATAGGTGGCTTTGCATGCACTTTAGGGGTTTGGTACATAACAGTCCAAAAAAAAAAGCTAAATTTAACATTTTTGATAATGTTCTTATTTCATATAATTTCCTGACCTTTGCCCGAATTTTGGCACCTCGTTACCTGTGAATATGAATGAGAATGAAAAAAAAATATCGTGTTTTTTTTATTTTTTTTTTTCTCAATAAAGAGTGTAATTTGTGGCTTTTAGCTTTTTCGTACTTAATGAACTTAAAAACACACATAATACACGTTTCTCGTAATGTCCTTTCGTTTCCTAAAAATAGGGTTCTTTGCATGTATTTAAGCGGTTTTATTGGTAACATGATCAAAACACTCAAAATACATGTTTTTTGGTAATGTTCTTCTGTTTCACCATAAAGTGTATTTTCCATGCGTTTTAGTGTTTTGGTATATAAGAAGCTCAAAAACACTTAAAGGCAAGTTCTTGTTAAATATTGGTTTTATTCCAATGTAAAGTGTTTACCCTGCTTTTTAGTGCTTCACTGCCTAACACACTCAAAAACACTCAAAAGACATTTTTCAGGTAATGTTATTTTTTCCCACATAAAGCTGGTTTTGCATGCAATTTGGGGTTTTGGTAACTAAGAATGTGAAAAACACTCAAAATACACGCATTTACTAGGATTGTTCTGTTTCTCAATTAAGAGTGTTGTTCCAGAGTTTCAGCATTTTAGAATGTAAGAAATTTCTCTATCACGAGTTTTTGCGTTTTTTGGCTTGTAGTTCTTGTGAAACTATAAAACACTCATTATACACGTTTCTCGTAATGTCCTTTTGCTTCCCAATATAGAGTGCTTTCCATCCATTTTCGCGTTTTTTGTAGGTAACAATTTCAAAAACATTCATAATATACCTTATTGGTAATGTTATTTTATTTCTTCATATTGGTTGGTTTGCATCCGTTTTAGCGTTTTTCTACGTAAAACACCGAAAAGACACGTTTTTAGTAATTTTGTTTTGGATTCCCATATAGATTGACTTCCATGTTATTTATCGTGTTGGTTCCTAAGATGCTGAAAAACACTCATAAGACCGTTTTCTGGCAAAGACGTTTAATTTCCCCTTATAGGTGGCTTTGCATGCACTTTAGGGGTTTGGTACATAACAGTCCGAAAAAAAAGCTAAATTTATTATTTTTGATGATGTTCTTATTTCACATAATTTCTTGAATTTTGCCCGAATTTTGGCATATCGGTATCTGTGAAGATGAATAGGAAAGAAAAATAAATATCTTATTTTTTCATCTATTTATTGTTTCTCAATAAAGAGTGTTATTTGTGGCTTTTAGCTTTTTGGTAATTAATGAAGTTAAAAACACTCATAATACACGTTTCTCGTAATCTCCATTCGTTTCCCAAAAATAGTGTTCTTTGCATGTATTTAAGCGTTTTTATTGAAAACATGATCAAAAACACTCAAAATACATGTTTTTGTTAATGTTATTCTGTTTCACCATAAAGTGTGTTTTGCATGCGTTTTAGTGTTTTGGTATATAAGGAGCTCAAAAACACTAAAAGGCAAGTTCTTGGTAAAAATTCGTTTTACTCCAATGTAATGTGATTGCCCTCCTTTTTAGTGCTTTATTGCCTATGACGCTCAAAACACTCAAAAGACACTTTTATGGTAGTCTTTTTTTTTTCCCACAAATCTAATTTCGCATGCAATTTGGGGTTTTGGTAACTAAGAATGTTAAAAGCACTCAAAATACACGCATTTAGTGAAGTTGTTCTGTTTCTCAATTAAGAGTGCTATACATGAGTTTTAGCATTTTTGTATCTAGGAAACCACTCCATATACACGAGATTTTGCGTTTTTTGCCTTGTGGTTCTTTTGAACTATAAAACACTCATTATACACTTTTTTTTGCAATGTCCTTTTGTTTCCCAATATAGAGTGCTTTGCATCAATTTCCGCGTTTTTTGTAGGTAACAAGCTCAAACACACTCAAAATATATCTTTTTAGTAACGTTTTTCTTTTTCTTGATATTGGTTGCTTTGCATCCTTTTTAGCGTTTTTCTACGTAAAACAGTGAGAAGACACGTTTTCAGTAACTTTGTTTTGGGTTCCCATATAGAGTGAGTTCCTTATTATTTATCGTTTTGGTGCCTAACATGCTAAAAAAAACACTCAAAGCACAGATTTCTGGTAAGGTCGTTTAATTTCCTCATATAGGAGGCTTTGCATGCACTTTAGGGTTTGGTACATAACAGTCCGAAAAAAAAAGCTGAAATTAACTTTTTTGATAATATTCTTTTATCATATGATTGCCCTGAATTTTCCCAGAATTTTTGCATCTCGGTACCTATGAAGATGAATAACAAAAAAATAAAAAAGTTCCTATTTTTTTTTTTTTTATTCTTTATTTTTTTATTTTCTAAATAAAGTGTTATTTGTGGGTTTTAGGTTTTGGTACTTAATTAACTTAAAAAACACTCATAATACACGTTTCTAATAATGTCCTTTTGTTTCCCAAACATAATGTTCTTTGCATGTATTTAAGCGATTTTATAGATAACATGATCGAAAACACTCAAAATACATGTTTTTGATAATGTTATTCTGTTTCTCCATAAAGTTTGTTTTGCATGCGTTTTAGCGGTTTGGTATATAAGGAACTCAAAAAAAGTTAAAGGCAAGTTTTTGGTATAAATTGGTGTTATTCCAATGTAATATGATTGTCCTGCTTTTTAGTGCTTTATTGCCTATCACGCTCAAAAACACTGAAAAGACACTTTTCTGGTAAAGTCATTTTTTTTTCCACAAATCTATTTTCGCATGCAATTTGTTGTTTTGGTAACTAAGAATGTAAAAAGCACTCAAAATACAAGCATTTAGTAAGGTTGTTCTGTTTGTCAATTAAGAGTGTTATTCATGAGTTTCAGCATTTTGTATCTAGGAACCATCTCCATATACACGAGTTTTTGTGTTTTTTGCCTTTTGGTTCTTTTGAACTATAAAAAACTCATTATACACTTTTCTTACAAAGTCCTTTGGTTTTCTAATATAGTGTGCTTTGCATCAGTTTTCGCGTTTTATTGTAGTTAACAAGCTCAAAAACACTCAAAATACACCTTTTTGGTAATATTTTTCTATTTCTTGATATTGGTTGGTTTGCATCCGTTTTAGCGTTTTTCTACGTAAAACACATAAAAAACACGTTTTCAGCAACTTTGTTTTGGATTCTCATATAGAGTGAGTTCCTTATTATTTATCGTTTTGTTGCCTAACATGCTGAAAAACACTAAAAAAACAGATTTCTGGCAAGATAGTTTAATTTCTTCATATAGGAGTCTTTGGATGCACTTTAGGGTTTGGTACATAAGAGTCCGAAAAAAAAGCTAAAATTAACTTTTTTGATAATTTTCTTTGATCATATATTAGCCCTGAATTTTTCTAGGATTTTGGCATCTCGGTACCTATGAAGATGAATAACAAAAAAAAAAAAAAATCCTTTTTTTTTTTCTTAATTTTATTTTCTAAATAAAGAGTGTTATTTGTGGGTTTTAGCTTTTTGGTATTTAAGGAACTTAAAAACACTTATAATAAACATTTCTCGTAATGTCCTTTCGTTTCGCGAACATAAGGTTCTTTGCGTGTATTTAAGCGTTTTTATAGATAACATGATAAAAAACACTCAAAATACATGTTTTTGGTAATTTTATTCTGTTTCTCCATAAAAGGTGTTTTGCATGCGTTTTCGCGTTTTTGTATGTAATGAGCTCAAAAACACTTAAATTCAAGTTCTTGGTAAAATTTGTTTTTATTCACATGTAATGTGATTTTCCTGCTTTTTATTGCTTTATTGCCTAACACGCTCAAAACACTCAAAAGACACTTTTCTGGTAATATCATTTTTTTTCCCACATAAAGCTAGTTTTGCATAGAATTTGGGGTTTTGGTAACTAAGAATGTGAAAAAAACTCAAAACACAGGCATTAATAAGGTTATTCTATTTCTTAATTAAAAGTGTTATTCATTTGTTTTCAGCATTTTGGTATGTAAGAAACTTTTCTAATACACACATTTGGTAAGGTATTTCTGTTTCAAAATTAAAAGTGTTATTCATGAGTTTCATCTTTTTGGTATGTAAGAAACTTCTTTATGTACACGAGTTTTTGAGTTTTTTACCTTGTGGTTCTTGTCAAACTATAAAACCCTCATACACGTTTCTCGTAATGTCCTTTTCTTTGGCAATATAAAGTGCTTTCCATCCATTTTTGCATTTTTTTTTGTAGGTAGCAAGCTCAAAAACACATCAAAATATATCATTTTGGTAATGTTATTCTATTTTTTCATATTGGTTGGTTTACATCCGTTTTAGCGTTTTTTTAAGTAAATCACTGAAAAGACACGTTTTCAGTAATATTGTTGAAATTGCTGAAAAACACTCAAAAGACAGGTTTCTGGTAAAGTCGTGTAATTACCCCATATAGGTGGATTTGCATGCACTTCAGGGTTTGTACATAACTCCGGAAAAAAGCTAAATTATTTTTGTTTATACTGATTTTTTTTTTACAAAATTTCCATGAATTTTGCTAGAATTTTGGCATCTCGGTACCTATGAAGATAAATAACAAAAAAAAAATGTTTTTTTTTCTCTCTATAAAGAGTGTTATTTGTGGGTTTTAGCTTTTTGGTACTTAAGGAACTTAAAAACACACAATACACGATTTTCGTAATGTCCTTTTGTTATACAAACATAGGGTCCTTTACATGTATTTAAGCGTTTTTATAGGTTACATGATCAAAAACACTCAAAATACATGTTTTTGGTAATGTTTTTCTGTTTCTCCATAAAGGGAGTTTTGCATGCGTTTTAGCGGTTTGGTATGTAAGGACACTTAAAGGCAAATTCTTCGTAAAAGTTGGTTTTATTCCCATGTAATGTGATTGTTTTTGCTTTTTAGTTCTTTGTTGCATATCACGCTGAAAAAAACTAAAAAGACACTTTTTTGGTAGTCATTTTTTTCATCCCACATGAAGGTAGTTTCGCATGTAATTTGGCATTTTCGTAATTAAGAATGTGAAAAACACTCAAAATACACAATGTGGTAAGGTAGTTCTGTTTATCGATTAAAAGTGTTATTCATCATTTTGGTATATAAGAAATTTCTCTATATACACGAGTTTTTGCGTTTATTACCTTGTGTTTCTTTTAAAACTATAAAACACTCATTATACACGTTTCTCGTAATGTCCTTTTGTTTCCTAATATAGAGTGCTTTACATGCATTTTTTACATTTTTTTGTAGGTAACAAGCTCAAAAACACTCAAAATATATTTTTTTGGTAATGTTATTCTATTTCTTCATATAAGTTGGTTTGCATCTGCTTTAGCGTCTTTCTACGTAAAACACTGAAAAGACACGTTTTCAGTAATTTTGTTTTTGATTCACATATTGACTGACTTCCATATTATTTATCGTTTTGGTGCGTAACATGCTGAAAAACACTGAAAAGACAGGTTTCTGGTAAATTCGTTTAACTTCCCTATATAGGTGGCTTTGCATGCACTTAAGGGTTTGGTACATAACAATCCGAAAAAAAAGCTATAATTAATTTTTTTCGTAATGTTCTTTTTTCCACATAAATTCCTTGAATTTTGGCAGAATTTTGAAATTCGGTACCTATAAGGATGAATAACAAAAAAAAATTTCCATTTTTTTATTTATTTTTTTCTAAATAAAAAGTGTTATTTGTGGTTTTTAGCTTTTAGGTACTGTAGGAAATTAAAAAAAAACACTCATAATACACGTTTTTCGTAATGTCCTTTCGTTTCCTAAACATAAGGTTCTTTGCATGTATTTAAGCGTTTTTATAGATATGATCAAAAACACTCAAAATACATATATTTCGTAATATTATTCTGTTTCTCCATAAAATGTATTTTGCACGCGTTTTAGCTTTTTGGTATGTAAGGAGCTCAAAAATACTTAAGGGCAAGTTCGTGGTAAAATTTGGTTTTATTCCCATGTAATGTGATTGCCCTTCCTTTTTAGTGCTTTATTGCGTAACACGCTCAAAAACACTCAAAAGACATGCAAAGCCTCGTATATGAGGAAATTAAAGACCTTACCAAAAATCTGTCTTTTGTAATAAGGAACTCACTCTATGTGGGAATCCAAAAAAAAAATTACTGAAAACGTGTATTCTCAATTTTTTACGGAGAAAAACGCTAAAACTGATGCAAACCAACCAATATCAAGAAGCAGAAAAACATTACCAAAAATGTATATTTTGAGTGTTTTTGAGCTTGTTACCTCCAAAAAAAAAAACGCAAAAATTGATAAAAGCACTCTATATTGGGAAACAAAGGGACATTGCGAGAAAAGTGAATAATGAATGTTTTATAGTTCAAAAAAACCACAAGGCAAAAAACACAAAAACTCGTGTATATGGAGAAGTTTCCTAGATACCAAAATGCTGAAACTCATGAATAACACTCAATTGAGAAACAGAACAACCTTACTAAAAGCGTGTCAAAAACACTAAAAGGTAAGTTCTTCGTAAAAGTTGGTTTTATTCCCATGTAATGTGATTGCCCTGATTTTTAGTGTTTTATTGCCTAACATGCTCAAAAACACTCAGACACTTTTCAGGTAATGTCATTTTTTTCCCACATAAAGCTAGTTTCGCAGGGAATTTGGGTTTTGGTAACTAAGAATGTAAGAAAACACTCAAAATACACGCATTTAGTCCTCTGTTTCTTGATTAAGAGTGTTATTCATGAGTTTCAGCATTTTGGTATCTTAGAAACTTCTCCACACAGATGAGTTTTTGTGTTGTTTGCCTTGTGATTCTGGTGAAACTATAAAACATTCATTATACACGTTTCTCGTTATGTCTTTTTTTTTTTTCCTAATATACAGTGCTTTGCATCCATTTTTGCATTTTTTTTTTTTATGTAACAAGCTCAAAAACACACAAAATATACTTTTCTGGTAATGTTATTCTGTTTTTTTTTTCATATTCGTTGGTTTGCATCTGTTTTAGCGTTTTTCTACATAAATCTTTTAAAAGACACGTTTTCAGTAATTTTGTTTTGGATTTCCATATAGAGTGACTCATATTATCTATCGTTTTGGTGCCTAACATGCGGAAAACCACTAAAACGACAGGTTTCTTGTAAAGTCGTTAAATTTTCCCAAATAGGTGGCTTTGCATACACTTTATGGTTTCGTACATAACTCCGAAAAAAAAGGTAAAATTTACTTTTTTGATGAATTTTGGCAGAATTTTGGCATCTTGGTACCTTTCAACATCAATAACAAAAAAATAAAAATGCTATTTATTTATTTATTTATTTATTTATTTATTTCTCTATAAAGAGTGTTATTTGTAGGTTTTAACGTTTTGGTACTTAAGGAACTAAAAAAGTCATAATACACTTTTCTTGCAATGTCCTTTCGTTTCCCAAATATATGGATCTTTGCATGTATTTAAGCGTTTTTATAGGTAACATGATAAAAAACACTCAAAACACTTGCTTTTGGTAATGTTATTCTGCTTCTCCATAAATGAGTGTTTTGCCTGCGTTTTAGCGATTTGTTATGTAAGGAGCTGAAAAACACTTCAAGGCAAGTTCTTGGTAAAAGTTGGTTTTATTCCAATGAAATGTGATTGCCCTGCTTTTTTAGTGCTTTATTGCCTAACACGCTTATAAACACTCAAAAGACACTTCTGGTAATGTCATTTTTTTCCCACATAAAGCTAGTTTTGCATGCTATTTGGGGTTTTGCTAACTAAGAATGTGAAAAAAAAACTCTCAAAATACACGCATTTGGTAATGTTGTTCTATTTACCAATTTAGATTGTTATTCATGAGTTTCAGCATTTTGATTTCTAAGAAACTTCTTTATATTTACGAGTTTTTGCGTTTTTTGCCTTGTAGTTCTTGTGAACCACAAGTTCTTTTGCCCGAAAATAATAAGACACTCATTATACACGTTTCTCGTAATGTCCTTTTCTTTCCCAATAGGGAGTGCTTTGCATCCATTTTCGCGTTTTTTGTAGGTAACAAGCTCAAAAACACTCAAAATATATCTTTCTGTTAATGTTATTCTATTTCTTCATATTGGTTGGTTTGCCTCCGTTTTAGCGTTTTTTCTACGTAAAACACCGAAAAGACACGTTTTCAGTAATTTTGTTTTTAAATTCCCAAAGAATATTGCCAGAATTTTGGCATCTTAGTACCTATGAAGATGAATGACAAAAAAAAAAAAAAATTATTTATGCAAAATAAATTTTATTTAATTATTTTTTCTCTACCAAGAGTGTTATTTGTGGGTTTTAGCTTTTTTGGTACTTAAGGAACTTAAAAACACTCATAATACACGTTTCTCGTAATATCCTTTCGTTTCCCAAACATAAGGTTCTTTGCATGTATTTAAGCGTTTTTATCAATAACATGATCAAAAACACTCAAAATACATGGTTTTGGAAATGTTACTCTGTTTCTACATAAAGGGTGTTTTGCATGCGTTTTTGCATTTATGTAAGGAGTTAAAGAAAAACACTTAAAGGCAAGTTCTTCGTAAAAGTTGGTTTTATTCTCATGTAATGTGATTGTTCTGCTTTTTAGTGCTTTATTGCATATCACTCTCAAAAACACTCAAAAGACACTTTTCTGGTAATATATTTTTTTTCCCATATAAAGCTAGTTTCGCATGTAATTTGGGATTTTCGTAACTAAGAAAGTGAAAAACACTCAAAATACACATATTTGGTAAGGTAATTCTGTTTCTTAATTAAAAGTGTTATTCATAAGTTTCATCATTTTGGTATCTAAGAAACTTCTCTAGGTACACGAGTTTTTGCGTTTTTTGCCTCTTGGTTCTTGTGGAACTATAAAACACTCATTATACACGCTTCTCAGAATGTCCTTTTGTTTTGCAATACTTTGCATCCATTTTTGCATTTTTTTAAGGTAACAAGCTCAAAAACATTCAAAATATACATTTTTAGTAATGTTATTCTATTTCTTCATATTGGTTGGTTTGCATCCTTTTTAGCGTTTTTCTACGTAAAACACTGAAAAGACACGTTTTCAGTAATTTTGTTTTGGATTCCCATATTGAGTGATTTCCATGTTATTATCGTTTTGGTGCTTAACATACTGAAAAACACTGAAAAGTAAGGTTTCTCGTAAAGTCGTTTAATTTCCTCATGTAGGTGGCTTTGCATTCACTTAAGAGTTTGGTACATAACATTCCGAAAAAAAAGCTAAAAAAAACTTTTTTCATAATATTTTTTATCTCATAATTGCCCAGAATTTTCCCAGAATTTTGGCATCTCGGTACCTATGAAGATGAATAACAAAAAAAATAAATAGATAAATAAATTGCCGTTTTTATATATATATTCTTTTATTTTCTTTATAAAGAGTGTTTTTTGTGGGTTTTAGTTTTTTTTGGTTCTTAAGGAACTTAAAAACACTCATAATACATGTTTCTCGTAATTTCCTTTCGTTTCCCAAACATAGGGTTCTTTGCATGTATTTTCGCGTTTTTATAAGTAGCATGATCAAAAACACTCAAAATACATGTTTTTGCTAATGTTATTCTAATTCTCCATAATGGGTGTTCATTCGTTTTAGCGTTTTGGTATGTAAGGAGCTCAAAAAAACTTAAAGGCAAGTTCTTGGTAAAAGTTGGTTTCATTCCCATGTAATGTTATTGCCCTGCTTTTTAGTGCTTTATTGCCTAACACGCTCAAAAACACCCAAAGTCACTTTTCTGGTAATGTCATTTCTTACCAACATAAAACTAGTTTTGCATGCAATTTGGGGTTTTGGTAAATAAGAATGTGAAAAATACTCAAAATACAGGCATTTCGTAAGGTTGTTATGTTTTTCATTTAAGAGTGTTATTCATGAGTACCAGCGTTTTGGTAAATAAGAAACTTTTCCATATACACGAGTTTTTGCGTTTTTTGTCTTGTGGTTCTTGTGAAACTATAAAACACTCATTATTCACGTTTCTCGTAATGCCCTTTTGTTTCCCAATATAGAGTGCTTTGCATCCTTTTTCGCGTTCTTTGTAGGTAACAAGATTAAAAACACTCAAAATATACCATTTTGGTAATATTCTATTTCTTCATATTTGTTGGTTTGCATCCGTTTTAGCGTTTTTCTACCTAAAACACAGAAAAGACAGGTTTTCAGTATTTTGTTATGGATTCTCATATAGAGTGACTTCCATATTATTTATCGTTTTGATGCCTAACAAGCTGAAAATCACTCAAAAGACAGGTTTCTGGTAAAGTCGTTTCATTTCCTCATAAGGTGGCTTTGCATGCACTTTAGGGTTTGGTAAATAACAGTCCGAAAAAAAAGCTAAAATTAACTTTTTTGATAATGATCTTTTATCACATAATTGCCCTGAATTTTCCCAGAATTTTGGCATCTCGATGCCTATGAAGATGAATAAAAAAGAAAAAAATTCCAGTTTTTCTATTTATTTATTTATTTTTTTCTAAATAAAGAGTGTTACTTGTGGGGTTTAGCTTTTTGGTTCTTAGGAACTTGAAAACACTCATAATATACGTTTCTCGTAATATCCTTTCCTTTCCCAAACATAAGATTCTTTGCATGTATTTAAGCGTTTTTTTTATAGATAACATAACTAAAAAAAAAACACTCAAAATACCTGTTGTTGGTTATGTTATTTTGTTTCTATATAAAGTGTGTTTTGCATTCTTTTTAGCGCATATAAGGAGCTGAAAACACTTAAAGGCAAGTTCTTGGTAAACGTTGGTTTTATTCCATGTAATGTGATTGCCCTGCTTTTTAGTGCTTTATTGCCTAACATTTTCAAAAACACTCAAAAGGCACATTTTTGGTAATGTCATTTTTATCCCACATAAAGCTATATTCGCATGGAATTTCGTTTTTTTTTTTTACTAAGAATGTGAAATAACACTCAAAATTCACGCATTTAGTAAGGTTGTTCTGTTTTTCAATTAAGAGTTTTATTCATGAGTTTGAACATTTTGGTATCTAAGAAAATTCTCCATATATAGGAGTTTTTGTACTTTTTGCCTTGTGGTTCTTGTGAAACTATAAAACACTCATTATACACGTTTCTCGTAATGTCCTTTGGTTTCCCAGTATAGAGTGCTTTGCATGCATTTTCGCGTTTTTTGTAGGTAACAAGTTCAAAAACACTCAAAATATACGTTTTTGGTGATGTTTTTCTATTTCTTCGTATTGGTTGGTTTGCCTCCGTTTTAGCGTTTTTCTACGTAAAACACTGAGAAGACATGTTTTCAGTAATTTTGTTTTGGATTCCCATATTGAGTGACTTCAATGGTATTTATCATTTTGGTGCCTAACATGCTAAAAAACACTCAAAAGACAGGTTTCTTGTAAAGTCGTTTAATTTCCATATACTCGTATAGGTGGCTTTGCATGCACTTTAGGGTTTAGTACATAACAGTCCGAAAAAAATCTAAAATTAACTTTTTTGATAATGTTCTTTTTTCCATATAATTTCCCTGAATTTTGCCAGAATTTTGGCATCCTGGTACCTATGAAGATGAATAACAAAAAAAAAAAAAAAATTTGATATTTTTTTATTTATTTATTTTTTTTCTAAAAAGAGTGTTGTTTGTGGGTTTTAGCTTTTTGGTACTTAAGGAACATAAAAAACACTCATAATACACGTTTCTCATAATGTCCTTTCGTTTCCGAAATATAGTGTTCTTTGCATGTATTTAAGCGTTTTTATAGGTAACGATCAAAAACACTCAAAATACATGTTTTTGGTAATGTTATTCTGTTTCTCCATAAAGGGTGTTTTACATGCATTTTAGCGTTTCAATATGTAAGGAGCTCAAAAACACTCAAAGGCAAGTTCTTGGTAAAATTTGGTTTTATTCTCATGTAAAGTGATTGCTCTGCTTTTTAGTGCTTTATTGCCTAACATCCTCAAAAACACTCAAAAGACACTCTTCTAGTAATGTCTTTTTTTTTTTCCACATAAAGCTAGTTTTGCATGTAATTTGGGGTTTTGGTAACTAAGAATGTGAAAAACACTCAAAATACACGTATTTGGTAAGGTTGTTCTGTATCTCAATTAAGAGTGTTATTCATGAGTTTCAGCGTTTTGGTACCTAAGAATCTGAAAAACACTCATAATGCACGTTTCTCGTAATGTCGCTCTTTTTTTTTCATATATGGTGCTTTGTATGCATTTTGGCATTTTTTTTTTCACGTAATAGCTGAAAAAACACTGAAAATACACGCTTTTGGTAATAAGAACATAAGAACATAAAAAATAAGTAAATCTGCAAGAAGGCATCAGGCCTACAAGTGACAATACAATACAATACAAGTGGCAATACAATATGAAATATGCCTACCTATTTCCACCTATCATCCCCATCCATAAATGTGTAATTTTCTCTTACTGTTCCCAAATGCCTCAGCACTAACAGCTTGATTACTACAACGTCCGTTACAATCATCTACTACTCTATTTGAACATTTTTTGAACATCAAGTTTTCAGGCTTGAACCTGTTTTTCTTGTTCTATCATTATTACAGATTCTAAGAATTTTTCTTATGTTCCTTTCATTATAACCCATATACCACTAAAAGACTTCTATTTGGTCCACTCTTAACCTACGTCTCTTTAAAGAATGTAAATTTAACAGCTTGAATATCGCTTCGTAAGGAATACTCCTCATCCCCTGTATCCTTTAAGTCATTTTCCTGTGTACTGATTCTAATAGACCTTTATCCTTCCTGTGATGTGGTGACCAGAATTGGACAGCGTAGTCTAGATGAAGTCTGACCAGCGCCAAATGTAACTTTAATATTACTTCGGGAGTTCTACTTTTAGCACTCCTGAAAATGAATCATAATACACTATTTGCTTTGTTTCTGGCCTCTTTCCATTGCTTTCTTAGACGGAGTTCAGATATAACCTTAAATCTCAAATCTTTTACTTACCCTGAACCTACCAGAACTTGGTTGTTCATTGTGTAACTGCTGTGTGGGTTTCTTCTACCTACACTAAGTGCTTTGCATTTGTTGACATTAAACTGCATTTGCCATCTCTCCGTCCATTCGTTGAACCTATTCAAATCTGCCTGCAAGGCGATGGTATGCGATTCTGACCTAATTAATCTACATATTCTCGTGTCATCCGCAAATTTATTAACAACACTACTAATTCCACTATCCAAGCCATTGACATAAATTTTATGCGTTTTAGCGTTTTGGTACTTAGGAAGCTCAAAAACACTAACAAAACTTGTTTCTCCTAATGTCTTTTTATTTCCCCATATAGGATGCTTCGTATGTTTTTTGAGATTTTGGTACATAACAAGGTAAAAAAAAAAACACTAAAAAACACATTTTTGGTGATGTTCTGTTTCTCCATTAAGAGATATAGGATATATTGAATTTTCATTCAGGTGGTTTAGTGTTTGGTACCTAAGAGACTCAAAACACTGATAATGCACGTTTCTCGTAATGTCCTATCGTTTCCACAAACAGGGTGCTTTACATGCATTTTTAAGTTGATGTAGGTAACAGACTGAAAAAGACTCAAAATACACGTTTTTGGTAAGATTTCTCTATTTGGTAGGGTTATTCGTGTTTGTTGCACGTGGTTTAGCGTTTTGGAACGTAAAAAGTTTAAAACACTTAAAAGACGTGCTTTTAGTAATGTTATTTTGCATTTCCATGCTATTTAGCGTTTTCGTGCCTAACACGCTGAAAAACACATAAAAACACATTTTTTACATTGTTGTTTAATTTTCTCGTATAGCGAGCAAACATTATGGTGTTTTGCTACTTGACAATGTGAAAAAAAACATTCAAATTACACGATTTTGGTAATGTTTTTCTCTTTCTCCATACAGTGTGCTTCTCATTTACTTTAGCGTTTTGGTACCTGAGAAGCTGAAAAAAAAAAAAAAAACTCATAATACACGTTTTTTGTCATGTCCTTTCATTTCCTCATATAGGCTCTTTTTGGTGCTTTGGTACCTAACAGGGTGTTTGCATGTATTTTGACATTTTAGTTCGTAAGAACCTAAAAAACACTCTAAAGAGACGTTTTAGTAGTTTTGTATTCCCCTATAGGGTGATTTCGTTGCTTCTTACTGATTTGGTGCCTAACACGCTCAAAAAATAACAAAAGACAAGTTTCTAGTGATTTCGTTTCATTTCTTCATATAGGTTGCTTTACATGCATGTTGACATTTTGGTAATTATCAATGTAAAAAAATACACGTTTTTGGTAAGTTTGTTCTTTTTCTTCAGAGCACTATTAAAGCTTTTTACTGATTTGGTACTTAAGAGAGTAATAAAAAAAAAATAACAAATGTTTCTCGTAATGTCCTTTCATTTCCATATGCAGGGTGTTTTGTTTGATGATAGGCGATTTTGTACATAATAAGCTTAAAGACACTCAAAATACACGTTTTTGGTAAATGTATTCTGTTTCTCCATATAGGGTATTTTCATGCGCTTTTGATGTCGTTTCATATATCTATATATGGGTCTTTGCATGCATTTTGGCTTTTTGGTAACTAACAATGTCATAACACTCAAAATGCACGTTTTTTTTTTTTGGCAATATTGTTCTTTTTCTCCATATAGAGCGTTATTCATGCGTTTTACCCTTTTGATACTAAGAAGGTCAAAAACACTTATAATACACGTTTCCGGTAATATAATTTCTCTACATCAAATAGTGTGCTGTCTGCATTTTGGCGTTTTGGTAGCTAATGATTGGGAAAACTCTCAAAACACGCGTTTATAGTAATGTTGTCCTCTTTCTCCATAAAGGGTGTTTTTCATGCGTTTTAGAGTTTTAGTAGGTAAGAAACTGAAAAACACTCAAAAGACAAGTTTTTGTTAATATTGATTGCTTTTCCTATACAGGTTGTCTTGCATGCACTTTGGTGTTTTTGTATCTAACAAGCTCAAAAACACTCAGCATACAAGTTTTTCGTAATGTTGGTCTGTTTTTTTTTTTTTTTATGTATGGTGTTCTCTATGCTTTTAGGCGTTTTGGTACCTATCATGGGGAAAAAAAAACTCATAAAGTACGCTTTTGGTAATGTTGTTTTGTTTCTGCAAATATAGTATTATTCACGTGTTTTAGACTTTTGGTATCTATGAAGCTGAAAAAAACATAATACACCTTTATGTTAATATCGTTTCTTTTACCTATATAGGGTAATTTGCATACATTTTGGAGTTTTGTTACCTAACAAGCTAAAAAAAATCTCAGAACATACGTTTTTGCTAATATTGTTTTGGACGCCTTTTATCGTTTTGGTACGTAAGAAGCTCAAAAACACTCGATTTTGTTAATGTTATCTTGTTTTCCCATATAGGGTGTTTTCCTTGCTTTTTTAGTGTTTTGCTGCCTAATACGCTCAAAACACCTAAATGGCAAGTTTCTGGTGGTTTTGCTACTGGTTTTGTTAATGTTTTTTTTTTCTCTCATATAGAGTAATATTCACGTGTTTTAGCGTTTGGTACATAAAAAAATAAAAATAAAAACACTCATAATACACGTTTCTGTTAATATCGTTTCGTTTCCTTAAATAGGGTTCTTTGCATGCAATATGGGGTCTAGTACCTAACAAGTTAAAAGACACTGAAATAAGAATTTTTTGCTAAAGTTTCCCATAAATGTTTCTTTGCTCACATTTTAGCGTTTTGTACGCTCAAAAACACTAAAAAGAAACGTTTTTGACAAAGTTGTTTTCTTTTCTCATATAGAGCTATTTCCATGCTTTTTAGCTTTTTGTTGCCTAATTTGCTCGAAAATTCCCAAATGGCACGTTGCAGGTACTATCTTTTAGTTACTCCAGACAAGGTATTCTACATGCATTCTGTCGTTTTGGTACCTAACTAACTTAAAAACACTTAAAACACACGTTTTTGTTAATGTTCCCTTTCTCAGTAAAGTGTGTTTTGCATCACTTTTAGACTTTCGCTGCGTACGAAGCTGAAAAACACTCAAAAGATATGTTTTTGGTAATGTTTTTTTTTTTCTCTCTCTTCTTCTATAGGATGCTTTGCATGTACTTTGGCGTTTTGATAACTAACAAACTCAAAGATATTCATAATACATGTTTGTGATCATGTCGTTCTGTTTCTTCACATAGGGTGCTTTATATGTATTTTGGCGTTTTGGTCCCTAACATGGGGAAAAGCACCCATAATACGCGTTTTTCGTAATGATGTTGTTTCTTCATATATAATGCTATTTACGTGTTTTAGCGTTTCGTTACATAAGAAGCTGAAAAACAGCGTTAATATCTTTTCTTTTCCCCATATCTGAAACTTTGCATGCATTTTGGCGATTAGTTATCTAACAAGCTCAAAAACACTCAAACACACGTTTTTTGCTAATATTGTTCTGTTTTTTTTTCATAAATTGTTATCGTTTTGGTACGTAAGAAGCTCAAGAGCACACAAAGGACACGTTTTTGTTGAAGTTGTTTCGTTTTCTTATATAGGGTATTTTCCATATATTTTTTTTTTTAGCGTTTTGGTGCCTAATACCCTAAAAAAAAAAACACCTAAATGACACGCTTTTGGAAATGTCGTTTCGTTACTTCATATAGGGCGCTCTGCATGCATTTTGGCGTTTTACTACTTATTACGCTCATAATACACATTGTTGGTATTTTTTTTTTCTCCACAAACAGTGTTTTCCATGCGTTTTACCGTTTTAGTACGTAAGCTGGAAAACACGTTTTATGGGGATACATTACAAAAAAAAAAAAAAAGTGTGATTTGAGCGACTTCCAAATTGTTAGGAACCAAAACGTCAAATTCAATGAAAATATCAAGATATTGGATAAAAAAAAAGGATATTGAAAGAGTATTATGAGTATTTTCAGCTTTTTAGGGTAAAAAATAAAAAAAAACGCTAAAAAAAACGTCAATAGGACACTATATGTAGAAACAGAACAACATTACTAAAAACGTCTTTTATATGTTTTTGAGCTTCTTAGGTGCTTCTTAGGTATATATATATATATATATATATATATATATATATATATATATATATATATATATATATATATATATATATATATATATATATATATATATATATATATATATATATATATATATATATATATATATATATATATATATATATATATATATATATATATATATATATATATATATATATATATATATATATATATATATATATATATATATATATATATATATATATATATATATATATATATATATATATATATATATATATATATATATATATATATATATTTTTTTTTTTTTTTTTTTTTTTTTTTTTTTTTCATACAGGGTGCTTTGCATGCACTTTAATGATTTAGCACCTAAGAAGCTCAAAAACATATAAAAGACGTTTTTAGTAATGTTGTTCTGTTTCTAGATATAGTGTGCTATTGAAGTTTTTTAGCGTATTTTTTTTTACCTAAGAAGCTGAAAATGATCATAATACTCTTTCAATATCCTTTTTTTTATCCAGTATCTTGATATTTTCATTGAATTTGACGTTTTGGTTCCTAACAAGTTGGAAGTCGCTCAAATAACACTTTTTTTTTTTGTAATGTATCCCCATAAAACGTGTTTTCCACGCGCTTTAGCGTTTTGATACATAAGAAGCTCAAAAACACTAAAAAAAATATCTTTCTGGTAATGTCGCTCCGTGCTTTGCATGTATTTTGCAGTTTTGGTAGATAAGAAGCTCAAAACACTCAATAAACACGTTTTATGCAATGTTTTTTTTTTTCTGTTTCTCTATAAAGGGTACGTAAGAAGCTGAAAAACACTAAAAATACATGTTTTTGGTTATGTTGTTTGCTTTTCCAATATAGAGCGTTTTCGTACATAAGATTTTCAAAAACACCCAAGAAGAGCTGTTTTTTTGGTAATATCGTTCGGCTAATAAAATGGTGATTTCATTCATTTTGTAGTTTTGATAGCTAAGAAGCTCAACAACACTCAATATGGTGTTTTTTGCAATTTTTTTCTTTCTCCATGAAGGATTTTTTGTATGCGTTTTGGTAAAATATAAAAAATTTTTTATATGCGTTTTGGTAAATAACAAACTCAAAACACTTATAATACACGTTTTAGATAATGTTCTAATTTCTTTATGTAAGTTGTTTTGTATGCATTTTGGCGTTTTAGCACTTAACATAGAGAAAATCACCCATAATAAATGTTGTTCTGTTTCTCCTTATAGATTCCTATTCATGTGTTTTAGCGTTTTGGTACATAAGAAGCTAAAAAAAAAAAAACGCTCATAATACACGTTTCTGTTAATATCGTTTCCTTTAGATATTTAAAATCATTCATTTTGGCATTTTAATACCTAAACCTAACAATCTGGAAAACACACAAATCATACGTTTTTGGTAATATTGTTCAGTTTCTCTGTAAAGGGTATTTAACACGTGTTTTAGCGTTTTGGTACGTAAGAACCTTAAAGAAATAAAAACAAAAAACACAGTTTTGATATTTTATAATGAATGTTTTTCTTCCTTTTTACCGTTTGTTGCCTAATATCCTCAAAAAAAAAAAAAAAAACTTTTGACACGTTTCTGGGAATGTCGTGTTCTAACCCCGGATAGGGTGATTTGTATATATTTTGGAGGGTTGGTATCTAATGAGCTGGAACTACTGAAAAGATGTTTTTGGTATTGTTATTTGCTATTAACATATAGAGTAATTTGCGTGCATTTTGGCGTTTTGGTACCTAACAATCTTAATAACACTCATAATACACCATTCTAGTAATCTTTTTTTTTTTTTTGTCATATAGGGTGCTTGTCTGCATTTGACGTTTTAGTACGTAACATGGCGAAAACACTCATAATACACGTTTTTGGTAATGTTGTTCTATTTTTCCATATAGAGAGCGATTCACGTAATTTAGTGTTTTGGTATCAATAATGTTGAAAAACACTTATAACACACGTTTCTGTTAATATCGTTTCGTTTCCCAGTAACGGATACTTTGGATGCATTTTGGCGTTTGTTACCTAAATAGCTCAAAAACACTCAAAACATAAGTTTTTCTTAATATAGTTTTGTTTCACCTTAAAGGGTGTTTTACATATGTTTTAGCGTTTTGGTACGTAAGAAGCTTAAGATTTCTTAAAAGACACGTTGTTGATAATGTTGCTTTGTTTCCCTCTGCTTTCTAGCGTTTTCGTGCCTAATATGCTCAAATCACACAAATTACACGTTTCTGGTGATGTCGATTCGCTACCCAAATAGGGTGCTTTGCATGCATTTTCACGTTTCGGTCCCCAACAAGTTGGAAAACAATGAAAAGACAAATTCTCGGTTATGTACTTCTGTTTCTCCATAAACAACGTTTTGTATGCGTTTTCGCGTTTTGGTACTAAGAAGCTGAAAAACGTTGAAAAGACACGTTTTTGTTATTGTTATTTGTTTTTGCCTTATTGGGAGTTTGCATGCATTTCAGCGTTTTGGTAAAAACACTCATAATACACATTCTTGTAATATTATTCTGTGCTTTATATGCATTTTAGCATTTTGGTACCTAACATTGAGAAAAGCACTCATAATACAAGTTTTGATGATGCAGTTCTGTTTCTCAATATAGTGATATTCACGTGTTTTTAGCGTTTTGTTACTGAAGAAGTTGAAAAACAATTATAACACACGTTTCTGCTAATATCGTTTCGTTTCCCCATATCGGGTGATTATCATGGATTTTGGTGTTTTGTTACCTAACAAGCCCAAAAAACAATGAAGAAACACATTTTTTAGTAATGTGGTTTTGTTTCTCTATAAACAGTGTTACACTGTTTTAGCCTTTTGGTTCGGAAGAAGCTCAAAAACACTCAAAAGACGTGTTTTTGAGAAAGAGTGTTTTCAATGTTTTTATAGCTTTTTTGTGGCTAATATCCTCAAAAAACACAGAAATGACACATCTCTGGGAATGCCGTTTTGTTACCTCAAATAGGATGCTTTGCATGTGTTTTGCTATTTTGGTACCCAGCATATTGGAAAAAAAAAAATAAAAAACTCAAAACACGTTTTTGGAAACGTTGCTCTGTTTCTCCATAAAGAGCGTTTCGCATGTTTTAACTTTTTTGGTATATTACGAGCTTAAAAAAAAAAAAATCATAACGTACGTTTTTGTATCCAAAATGCATATTAAGCAATTTGTATGAGTGCTTTGTATGCATTTTGGGGTTTTGGTACCTAAACACAAAGAAAAACACTCACAGTAGGTTTTTGGTAAAATTATTCTGTTTCTCCATATATATAAATATTCGCGCGTTTTAGCGTTTTGGTACATAAGAAGATAACCCTAAAAAATACACACGATGATAATATTATTTTGTTTTCCCATGTAGGGTATTTTCATGCGTTTTAGAGTTTTGGTGCTTAATATACTCAAAAACATCCAAATGGCACGCTTTCTGTAAATGACGTTCTAGTATCTAACCAGCTGGAAAATACTAAACACACACACATTTTCGGTGATGTTGTTAGGTTTCTCAATAACATAATAATAATAATAATAATAATAATAAGATAACAATAATAAGTTTGCTTTTCTCAAATAGGGTGCTTTGCATGCACATTATCGTTTTGGTAAATAACAAGCTCAAAAAACACTCTTAATAAACTTTTCTGTTAATATCGTTTTATTTCAAAATATCGGGTAATTTGCATGCATTTTGGCGTTTTGGTACCTTTCAAGCTCGAAAACACTCAAAACACCCGTTTTTGGTAATGTTCTGTTCCTCCATAAAGATTGTTTTGGAGCGTTTTAGAGATTTGGTACGTAATAAGCTCAAAAACACGCAAAAGACACGTTTTTGATAATGTTTTATTTTCCCATGTATAGTGTTTTCCATTCTTATCAGCGTTTTGATGTAAAAAAAAAAAAAAAAACACCCAAATGACACGTTTCTGGTAAAATCGTTTTATTACCCCAAATAGGATATTTTGCATGCATTTTGTCGTCTTAGTAATGTTATTCTATTTCTTCATATTGGTTGGTTTGCATCCTTTTTAGCGTTTTTCTACGTAAAACACTGAAAAGACACGTTTTCAGTAATTTTGTTTTGGATTCCCATATTGAGTGATTTCCATGTTATTATCGTTTTGGTGCCTAACATACTGAAAAACACTGAAAAGTAAGGTTTCTCGTAAAGTCGTTTAATTTCCTCATGTAGGTGGCTTTGCATTCACTTAAGAGTTTGGTACATAACATTCCGAAAAAAAAGCTAAAAATAACTTTTTTCATAATATTTTTTATCTCATAATTGCCCAGAATTTTCCCAGAATTTTGGCATCTCGGTACCTATGAAGATGAATAACAAAAAAAATAAATAAATAAATAAATTGCCGTTTTTATATATATATATATATATTCTTTTATTTTCTTTATAAAGAGTGTTATTTGTGGGTTTTAGTTTTTTTGGTTCTTAAGGAACTTAAAAACACTCATAATACATGTTTCTCGTAATTTCCTTTCGTGTCCCAAACATAGGGTTTTTTGCATGTATTTTCGCGTTTTTATAAGTAGCATGATCAAAAACACTCAAAATACATGTTTTTGGTAATGTTATTCTAATTCTCCATAATGAGTGTTTTGCATTCGTTTTAGCGTTTTGGTATGTAAGGAGCTCAAAAAAACTTAAAGGCAAGTTCTTGGTAAAAGTTGGTTTGATTCCCATGTAATGTTATTGCCCTGCTTTTTAGTGCCTTATTGCCTAACACGCTCAAAAACACCCAAAGTCACTTTTCTGGTAATGTCATTTCTTACCAACATAAAACTAGTTTTGCATGCAATTTGGGGTTTTGGTAAATAAGAATGTGAAAAATACTCAAAATACAGGCATTTCGTAAGGTTGTTATGTTTTTCATTTAAGAGTGTTATTCATGAGTACCAGCGTTTTGGTAAATAAGAAACTTTTCCATATACACGAGTTTTTGCGTTTTTTGTCTTGTGGTTCTTGTGAAACTATAAAACACTCATTATTCATGTTTCTCGTAATGTCCTTTTGTTTCCCAATATAGAGTGCTTTGCATCCTTTTTCGCGTTCTTTGTAGGTAACAAGATTAAAAACACTCAAAATATACCATTTTGGTAATATTCTATTTCTTCATATTTGTTGGTTTGCATCCGTTTTAGCGTTTTTCTACCTAAAACACAGAAAAGACACGTTTTCAGTATTTTGTTATGGATTCTCATATAGAGTGACTTCCATATTATTTATCGTTTTGATGCCTAACAAGCTGAAAATCACTCAAAAGACAGGTTTCTGGTAAAGTCGTTTCATTTCCTCATATAGGTGGCTTTGCATGCACTTTAGGGTTTGGTAAATAACAGTCCGAAAAAAAGCCTAAAATTAACTTTTTTGATAATGATCTTTTATCACATAATTGCCCTGAATTTTCCCAAAATTTTGGCATCTCGATGGCTATGAAGATGAATAAAAAAAGAAAAAAATTCCTGTTTTTCTATTTATTTATTTATTTTTTTCTAAATAAAGAGTGTTACTTGTGGGGTTTAGCTTTTTGGTTCTTAGGAACTTGAAAACACTCATAATATACGTTTCTCGTAATATCCTTTCCTTTCCCAAACATAAGATTCTTTGCATGTATTTAAGCGTTTTTTTTATAGATAACATAACTAAAAAAAACACTCAAAATACCTGTTGTTGGTTATGTTATTTTGTTTCTATATAAAGTGTGTTTTGCATTCTTTTTAGCGCATATAAGGAGCTGAAAACACTTAAAGGCAAGTTCTTGGTAATCGTTGGTTTTATTCCATGTAATGTGATTGCCCTGCTTTTTAGTGCTTTATTGCCTAACATTTTCAAAAACACTCAAAAGGCACATTTTTGGTAATGTCATTTTTATCCCACATAAAGCTATATTCGCATGGAATTTCGTTTTTTTTTTTTTTACTAAGAATGTGAAATAACACTCAAAATACACGCATTTAGTAAGGTTGTTCTGTTTTTCAATTAAGAGTTTTATTCATGAGTTTGAACATTTTGGTATCTAAGAAAATTCTCCATATATACGAGTTTTTGTACTTTTTGCCTTGTGGTTCTTGTGAAACTATAAAACACTCATTATACACGTTTCTCGTAATGTCCTTTGGTTTCCCAATATAGAGTGCTTTGCATGCATTTTCGCGTTTTTTGTAGGTAACAAGTTCAAAAACACTCAAAATATACGTTTTTGGTGATGTTTTTCTATTTCTTCGTATTGGTTGGTTTGCCTCCGTTTTAGCGTTTTTCTACGTAAAACACTGAGAAGACATATTTTCAGTAATTTTGTTTTGGATTCTCATATTGAGTGACTTCAATGGTATTTATCATTTTGGTGCCTAACATGCTAAAAAACACTCAAAAGACAGGTTTCTTGTAAAGTCGTTTAATTTCCATATATAGGTGGCTTTGCATGCACTTTAGGGTTTAGTACATAACAGTCCGAAAAAATCTAAAATTAACTTTTTTGATAATGTTCTTTTTTCCATATAATTTCCCTGAATTTTGCCAGAATTTTGGCATCCTGGTACCTATGAAGATGAATAACAAAAAAAAAAAAAAAAATTGATATTTTTTTATTTATTTATTTTTTTCTAAAAAGAGTGTTGTTTGTGGGTTTTAGCTTTTTGGTACTTAAGGAACATAAAAAAACACTCATAATACACGTTTCTCATAATGTCCTTTCGTTTCCGAAATATAGTGTTCTTTGCATGTATTTAAGCGTTTTTATAGGTAACGATCAAAAACACTCAAAATACATGTTTTTGGTAATGTTATTCTGTTTCTCCATAAAGGGTGTTTTACATGCATTTTAGCGTTTCAATATGTAAGGAGCTCAAAAACACTCAAAGGCAAGTTCTTGGTAAAATTTGGTTTTATTCTCATGTAAAGTGATTGCCCTGCTTTTTAGTGCTTTATTGCCTAACATCCTCAAAAACACTCAAAAGACACTCTTCTGGTAATGTCTTTTTTTTTTTCCACATAAAGCTAGTTTTGCATGCAATTTGGGGTTTTGGTAACTAAGAATGTGAAAAACACTCAAAATACACGTATTTGGTAAGGTTGTTCTGTATCTCAATTAAGAGTGTTATTCATGAGTTTCAGCGTTTTGGTACCTAAGAATCTGAAAAACACTCATAATGCACGTTTCTCGTAATGTCGCTCTTTTTTTTCATATATGGTGCTTTGTATGCATTTTGGCATTTTTTTTTTTCACGTAATAGCTGAAAAAACACTGAAAATACACGCTTTTGGTAATAAGAACATAAGAACATAAAAAATAAGTAAATCTGCAAGAAGGCATCAGGCCTACAAGTGACAATACAATACAATACAAGTGGCAATACAATATGAAATATGCCTACCTATTTCCACCTATCATCCCCATCCATAAATGTGTAATTTTCTCTTACTGTTCCCAAATGCCTCAGCACTAACAGCTTGATTACTACAACGTCCGTTCCAATCATCTACTACTCTATTTGAACATTTTTTGAACATCAAGTTTTCAGGCTTGAACCCGTTTTTCTTGTTCTATCATTATTACAGATTCTACGAATTTTTCTTATGTTCCCTTCATTATAACCCATATACCACTAAAAGACTTCTATTAGGTCCACTCTTAACCTACGTCTCTTTAAAGAATGTAAATTTAACAGCTTGAATATCTCTTCGTAAGGAATACTCCTCATCCCCTGTATCCTTTAAGTCATTTTCCTTTGTACTGATTCTAATAGACCTTTATCCTTCCTGTGATGTGGTGACCAGAATTGGACAGCGTAGTCTAGATGAAGTCTGACCAGCGCCAAATGTAACTTTAATATTACTTCGGGAGTTCTACTTTTAGCACTCCTGAAAATGAATCATAATACACTATTTGCTTTGTTTCTGGCCTCTTTCCATTGCTTTCTTAGACGGAGTTCAGATATAACCTTAAATCTCAAATCTTTTACTTACCCTGAACCTACCAGAACTTGGTTGTTTATTGTGTAACTGCTGTGTGGGTTTCTTCTACCTACGCTAAGTGCTTTGCATTTGTTGACATTAAACTGCATTTGCCATCTCTCCGTCCATTCGTTGAACCTATTCAAATCTGCCTGCAAGGCGATGGTATGCGATTCTGACCTAATTAATCTACATATTCTCGTGTCATCCGCAAATTTATTAACAACACTACTAATTCCACTATCCAAGCCATTGACATAAATTTTATGCGTTTTAGCGTTTTGGTACTTAGGAAGCTCAAAAACACTAACAAAACTTGTTTCTCCTAATGTCTTTCTATTTCCCCATATAGGATGCTTCGTATGTTTTTTGAGATTTTGGTACATAACAAGGTAAAAAAAAAAAACACTAAAAAACACATTTTTGGTGATGTTCTGTTTCTCCATTAAGAGATATAGGATATATTCAATTTTCATTCAGGCGGTTTAGTGTTTGGTACCTAAGAGACTCAAAACACTGATAATGCACGTTTCTCGTAATGTCCTATCGTTTCCACAAACAGGGTGCTTTACATGCATTTTTAAGTTGATGTACGTAACAGACTGAAAAAGACTCAAAATACACGTTTTTGGTAAGGTTTTTCTATTTGGTAGGGTTATTCGTGTTTGTTGCACGTGGTTTAGCGTTTTGGAACGTAAAAAGTTTAAAACACTTAAAAGACGTGCTTTTAGTAATGTTATTTTGCATTTCCATGCTATTTAGCGTTTTCGTGCCTAACACGCTGAAAAACACATAAAAACACATTTCTTACATTGTTGTTTAATTTTCTCGTATAGCGAGCAAACATTATGGTGTTTTGCTACTTGACAATGTGAAAAAAAACATTCAAATTACACGATTTTGGTAATGTTTTTCTCTTTCTCCATACAATGTGCTTCTCATTTACTTTAGCGTTTTGGTACCTGAGAAGCTGAAAAAAAAAACTCATAATACACGTTTTTTGTCATGTCCTTTCATTTCCTCATATAGGCTCTTTTTGGTGCTTTGGTACCTAACAGGGTGTTTGCATGTATTTTGACATTTTAGTTCGTAAGAACCTAAAAAAAACACTCTAAAGAGACGTTTTAGTAGTTTTGTATTCCCCTATAGGGTGATTTCGTTGCTTCTTACTGATTTGGTGCCTAACACGCTCAAAAAATAACAAAAGACAAGTTTCTAGTGATTTCGTTTCATTTTTTCATATAGGTTGCTTTACATGCATGTTGACATTTTGGTAATTATCAATGTAAAAAAATACACGTTTTTGGTAAGTTTGTTCTTTTTCTTCAGAGCACTATTAAAGCTTTTTACTGATTTGGTACTTAAGAGAGTAATAAAAAAAAAAAATAACAAACGTTTCTCGTAATGTCCTTTCATTTCCATATGCAGGGTGTTTTGTTTGATGATAGGCGATTTTGTACATAATAAGCTTAAAGACACTCAAAATACACGTTTTTGGTAAATGTATTCTGTTTCTCCATATAGGGTATTTTCATGCGCTTTTGATGTCGTTTCATATATCTATATATGGGTCTTTGCATGCATTTTGGCTTTTTGGTAACTAACAATGTCATAACACTCAAAATGCACGTTTTTTTTTTTTTTGCAATATTGTTCTTTTTCTCCATATAGAGCGTTATTCATGCGTTTTACCCTTTTGATACTAAGAAGGTCAAAAACACTTATAATACACGTTTCTCGTAATGTCTTTTGATTTTTCCCATATAGGGTATTTTCGATTCATTTAGGCTTTTTTTATGTAACAGTCTTATAAAACATTAAAAAATAGTTGTTTTTGGTAATGTTATTCTGTTTCTCCATAAAGGATGTTTTCTATGTTTTTTTTTATCGTTTTGGTACGTAGGACACTCAAAAGAAACGTTTTCTTAATGTTGTTTTGTATTCCTATATCAGGTGATTTGTATACTTTTAAGCATTTTTGTGCCTAACACGCTGAAAAATATATTTTAGACACGTTTCTGAAATCTCGTTTCCTTTCCCCAAATAGGGGGCTTTACATGCATTATGGCGTTTTCATTCATAACAATGTGAAAACACTGAAAATATACGTTTTTAGTAATGTTATTTCATATAGAGTGTTATTCATGCATTTTAACGACTTCGTACCTAATAAGTTAAAAGAAAAAAAAACAATAGTACACATTTTAGTAACGTCTTTTCATTTTCCCAGTTAAGATACTATATATGCATTTTGGCGTTTTTCTACTTAACTAACTCAAAAACATTCGAAATATTTGTTTTTGATAATATTATTTCTCCATGTTTTTTTTTTTTTTATGCGATTTAGCGTTTCGGTAGGTAAGAAACTCAAAAACACTGAAAACAGACGTTTTTGGTTAAGTTGTTTTGTTTTCCTTTATAGGGTGCTTTCCGTGCTTTTTAGCGTTTTAGTGCCTAGCACGCCAATAAACATTCAAAAGGCACTTTTCTGGAAATCGCGTTTCCTTTCCTCATTTAGGGTACAAAAACATGTATTAGTAGTGTTTTCGAAAACGCCGAAGTGCATGCAAAGTTAACTATACTGGAGAAACAAACAAAAACGTGTCTTTTGATTGTTTTCAGCTTTTTACGTACCAAAACACTATAATGCATAGAAAAGAAACTTCATGGAGAAACAGAATAATATTGCCAAAAAACGTGTATTTTGAATGTTTTTCAGCTTATTACGTACCAATACGCAAAAATTCATCCATTTCACCCTCTATAGGGTAAAGAGACGACATTTCCAGAAAAAATGTTATTTCGGGGCTTTTCAGCGTTAGGCACCAAAACTCTAAAGAGCATGGAAGACACTCTATATAAAAATCAAAACAACATTATCAAAATGGTGTCTTTTGAGTGTTTTTGAGCTTCTTACGTTCCAAAATGCTAAAACGCGTGCACAATAGCCTTTATCGGGAGACATTACCAAAAACGTATGATTTAAGCGTTTTCCAGCTTTTCAGAAACCAAAACGCCTAAATGGATGTGCTAATCACGTGTTTCAGTATTTTATTACCTAAGAAGCTCAAAAACACTTATAATATACGTTTTTGGTAATGTTCTGTTTTTTTTATATGGTATTCTGTATAGATTGTCGTACCTAACATGAGGAAAAAACCCATTTGTTTGGTTAATGCTTTTTTCTCCATATAGAGTGATATTCACGTATTTTAGTGTTTTCGTACATAAGATGTTGAAAAACACTCATAATAATATTTTTTTCTTAATAACTTTTCGTTTCTCAATGTCCGTTAATTTGTGTGCATTTTGGCGTTTTCGTACCCAACAAGCTCAAAAACACTCAAAACACACATTTTTGGAAATGTTCTATTTCACCATAAAGGATGTTTTGCACGCTTTTTAGAAATTCGATACGTAAGAAGCTCAAAAAAATTCAAAAGACACGTTTTCGATGTTATATATTTTTTTTCCTATATAGAGTCTTTTCCATGTTCTTTTTTTTTTTTTTTGTGGGGTTGGTTTCTAATATGGTCAAAACACTCAAATGACACGTTTCCGGTAATATAATTTCTCTACATCAAATAGTGTGCTGTCTGCATTTTGGCGTTTTGGTAGCTAATGATTGGGAAAACTCTCAAAACACGCGTTTATAGTAATGTTGTCCTCTTTCTCCATAAAGGGTGTTTTTCATGCGTTTTAGAGTTTTAGTAGGTAAGAAACTGAAAAACACTCAAAAGACAAGTTTTTGTTAATATTGATTGCTTTTCTTATACAGGTTGTCTTGCATGCACTTTGGTGTTTTTGTATCTAACAAGCTCAAAAACACTCAGCATACAAGTTTTTCGTAATGTTGGTCTGTTTTTTTTTTTTTTATGTATGGTGTTCTCTATGCTTTTAGGCGTTTTGGTACCTATCATGGGGAAAAAAAAACTTATAAAGTACGCTTTTGGTAATGTTGTTTTGTTTCTGCAAATATAGTATTATTCACGTGTTTTAGACTTTTGGTATCTATGAAGCTGAAAAAGACATAATACACCTTTATGTTAATATCGTTTCTTTTACCTATATAGGGTAATTTGCATACATTTTGGAGTTTTGTTACCTAACAAGCTAAAAAAAATCTCAGAACATACGTTTTTGCTAATATTGTTTTGGACGCCTTTTATCGTTTTGGTACGTAAGAAGCTCAAAAACACTCGATTTTGTTAATGTTATCTTGTTTTCCCATATAGGGTGTTTTCCTTGCTTTTTTAGCGTTTTGCTGCCTAATACGCTCAAAACACCTAAATGGCAAGTTTCTGGTGGTTTTGCTACTGGTTTTGTTAATGTTTTTTTTTTTTTCTCTCATATAGAGTAATATTCACGTGTTTTAGCGTTTGGTACATAAAAAAATAAAAATAAAAACACTCATAATACACGTTTCTGTTAATATCGTTTCGTTTCCTTAAATAGGGTTCTTTGCATGCAATATGGGGTCTAGTACCTAACAAGTTAAAAGACACTGAAATAAGAATTTTTTGCTAAAGTTTCCCATAAATGTTTCTTTGCTCACATTTTAGCGTTTTGTACGCTCAAAAACACTAAAAAGAAACGTTTTTGACAAAGTTGTTTTCTTTTCTCATATAGAGCTATTTCCATGCTTTTTAGCTTTTTGTTGCCTAATTTGCTCGAAAATTCCCAAATGGCACGTTGCAGGTACTATCTTTTAGTTACTCCAGACAAGGTATTCTACATGCATTCTGTCGTTTTGGTACCTAACTAACTTAAAAACACTTAAAACACACGTTTTTGTTAATGTTCCCTTTCTCAGTAAAGTGTGTTTTGCATCACTTTTAGACTTTCGCTGCGTACGAAGCTGAAAAACACTCAAAAGATATGTTTTTGGTAATGTTTTTTTTTTTCTCTCTCTTCTTCTATAGGATGCTTTGCATGTACTTTGGCGTTTTGATAACTAACAAACTCAAAGATATTCATAATACATGTTTGTGATCATGTCGTTCTGTTTCTTCACATAGGGTGCTTTATATGTATTTTGGCGTTTTGGTCCCTAACATGGGGAAAAGCACCCATAATACACGTTTTTCGTAATGATGTTGTTTCTTCATATATAATTCTATTTACGTGTTTTAGCGTTTCGTTACATAAGAAGCTGAAAAACAGCGTTAATATCTTTTCTTTTCCCCATATCTGAAACTTTGCATGCATTTTGGCGATTAGTTATCTAACAAGCTCAAAAACACTCAAACACACGTTTTTTGCTAATATTGTTCTGTTTTTTTTTTTCATAAATTGTTATCGTTTTGGTACGTAAGAAGCTCAAGAGCACACAAAGGACACGTTTTTGTTGAAGTTGTTTCGTTTTCTTATATAGGGTATTTTCCATATATTTTTTTTTTTTTTTAGCGTTTTGGTGCCTAATACCCTAAAAAAAAAAACACCTAAATGACACGTTTTTGGAAATGTCGTTTCGTTACTTCATATAGGGCGCTCTGCATGCATTTTGGCGTTTTACTACTTATTACGCTCATAATACACATTGTTGGTATTTTTTTTTCTCCACAAACAGTGTTTTCCATGCGTTTTACCGTTTTAGTACGTAAGCTGGAAAACACGCTTTATGGGGATACATTACAAAAAAAAAAGTGTGATTTGAGCGACTTCCAAATTGTTAGGAACCAAAACGTCAAATTCAATGAAAATATCAAGATATTGGATAAAAAAAAAAGGATATTGAAAGAGTATTATGAGTATTTTCAGCTTCTTAGGGTAAAAAATAAAAAAAAAACGCTAAAAAAAAACGTCAACAGCACACTATATCTAGAAACAGAACAACATTACTAAAAACGTCTTTTATATGTTTTTGAGCTTCTTAGGTACTTCTTAGGTATATATATATATATATATATATATATATATATATATATATATATATATATATATATATATATATATATATATATATATATATATATATATATATATATATATATATATATATATATATATATATATATATATATATATATATATATATATATATATATATATATATATATATATATATATATATATATATATATATATATATATATATATATATATATATATATATATATATATATATATATATATATATATATATATATATATATATATATATATATATATATATATATATATATATATATATATATATATATATATATATATATATATATATATATATATATATATATATATATATATATATATATATATATATATATATATATATATATATATATATATATATGTTACGCATAATGTGGACAATTGCCTAATGTGAACATTAGGCAGAAAATTGCCTAATGTGTACATCAAGCAAGTAGGTTGCGTAAAGTTTACAAATTGTTAACATTAGGCAAAAAATGCCTATTGTTCAAATTATGCAGCTCAATTTTGCCCAATGTGAATAAGGAAAACATAATTAATTAATGCAATATTAGTATAAGTAAAATAGGTCAATCGATCTCAGGGTTCAGTTGAGTCCAATCACAAATTTTTGCATGATCTGCCTGGGTGACAGCGCGAGTTGCATTTAATTTCTTTTCTTAGGCAGCTGCACCTTCCTGATGTACATTGAGTAGTACATTGACACTTTGTATAACCTTGCCCACCAGTGGCTCTTGCTGTTGCTGTTCTCATCGATAGGCAGATATCAGGAACCTCTTCAGACTTTATAAGGGTCTGTTTGATCCCACTTAGGTCAGCTGGTGTAAATTTTGTTCTAATAATAACCTAACCTAACCTAACCTAACCTAACCTAACCTAACCTAACCTAACCTAACCTAACCTAACCTAACCTAACCTAACCTAACCTAACCTAACCTAACCTAACTATAACAGACCCAAAGTTTCGAACAACATTCGAACAAAACTGTAGACACTGGTTTGTCATTCAATTCACATTAGGCAAAATACCCTTGCCTAATTTGAAAATCATGCCTAAAGTGGACATTAAGCAAGTAAGTTGCCTATTGTCAACATCGTGCAAACAAATTGCCTAATATGAAGATTAGGCAATTTCACTGCCTAATGTTCACATTAGGCAATTATCCACATTATGCGTGACATATATATATATATATATATATATATATATATATATTTTTTTTTTTTTTTTTTCATACAGGGTGCTTTGCATGCACTTTAATGATTTAGCACCTAAGAAGCTCAAAAACATATAAAAGACGTTTTTAGTAATGTTGTTCTGTTTCTAGATATAGTGTGCTATTGACGTTTTTTAGCGTTTTTTTTTTTTACCTAAGAAGCTGAAAATAATCATAATACTCTTTCCATATCCTTTTTTTTATCCAATATCTTGATATTTTCATTGAATTTGACGTTTTGGTTCCTAACAAGTTGGAAGTCGCTCAAATAACACTTTTTTTTTTGTAATGTATCCCCATAAAACGTGTTTTCCACGCGCTTTAGCGTTTTGATACATAAGAAGCTCAAAAACACTAAAAAAATATCTTTCTGGTAATGTCGCTCCGTGCTTTGCATGTATTTTGCAGTTTTGGTAGATAAGAAGCTCAAAACACTCAATAAACACGTTTTATGCAATGTTTTTTTTTCTGTTTCTCTATAAAGGGTACGTAAGAAGCTGAAAAACACTAAAAATACATGTTTTTGGTTATGTTGTTTGCTTTTCCAATATAGAGCGTTTTGGTACATAAGATTTTCAAAAACACCCAAGAAGAGCTGTTTTTTTTGGTAATATCGTTCGGCTACTAAAATGGTGATTTCATTCATTTTGCAGTTTTGATAGCTAAGAAGCTCAACAACACTCAATATGGTCTTTTTTGCAATTTTTTTCTTTCTCCATGAAGGATTTTTTGTATGCACTTTTAGCGTTTTGGTAAATAACAAACTCAAAACACTTATAATACACGTTTTAGATAATGTTCTGATTTCTTTATGTAAGTTGTTTTGTATGCATTTTGGCGTTTTAGCACTTAACATAGAGAAAATCACCCATAATAAATGTTGTTCTGTTTCTCCTTATAGATTCCTATTCATGTGTTTTAGCGTTTTGGTACATAAGAAGCTAAAAAAAAAAACGCTCATAATACACGTTTCTGTTAATATCGTTTCCTTTAGATATTTAAAATCATTCATTTTGGCATTTTAATACCTAAACCTAACAATCTGGAAAACACACAAATCATACGTTTTTGGTAATATTGTTCAGTTTCTCTGTAAAGGGTATTTAACACGTGTTTTAGCGTTTTGATACGTAAGAACCTTAAAGAAAAAAAAACACAAAATACACAGTTTTGATATTTTATAATGAATGCTTTTCTTCCTTTTTACCGTTTGTTGCCTAATATCCTCAAAAAAAAAAAAAAAAACTTTTGACACGTTTCTGGGAATGTCGTGTTCTAACCCCGGATAGTGTGATTTGTATATATTTTGGAGGGTTGGTATCTAATAAGCTGGAACTACTGAAAAGATGTTTTTGGTATTGTTATTTGCTATTCACATATAGGGTAATTTGCGTGCATTTTGGCGTTTTGGTACCTAACAATCTTAATAACACTCATAATACACCATTCTAGTAATCTTTTTTTTTTTTTTTGTCATATATTGTGCTTGTCTGCATTTGACGTTTTAGTACGTAACATGGCGAAAACACTCATAATACACGTTTTTGGTAATGTTGTTCTATTTTTCCATATAGAGAGTGATTCACGTAATTTAGTGTTTTGGTATCAATAATGTTGAAAAACACTTATAACACACGTTTCTGTTAATATCGTTTCGTTTCCCAGTAACGGATACTTTGGATGCATTTTGGCGTTTGTTACCTAAATAGCTCAAAAACACTCAAAACATACGTTTTTCTTAATATAGTTTTGTTTCACCTTAAAGGGTGTTTTACATATGTTTTAGCGTTTTGGTACGTAAGAAGCTTAAGATTTCTTAAAAGACACGTTGTTGATAATGTTGCTTTGTTTCCCTCTGCTTTCTAGCGTTTTCGTGCCTAATATACTCAAATCACACAAATTACACGTTTCTGGTGATGTCGATTCGCTACCCAAATAGGGTGCTTTGCATGCATTTTCACGTTTCGGTCCCCAACAAGTTGGAAAACAATGAAAAGACAAATTCTCCGTTATGTACTTCTGTTTCTCCATAAACAACGTTTTGTATGCGTTTTCGCGTTTTGGTACTAAGAAGCTGAAAAACGTTGAAAAGACACGTTTTTGTTATTGTTATTTGTTTTTGCCTTATTGGGAGTTTGCATGCATTTCAGCGTTTTGGTAAAAACACTCATAATACACATTCTTGTAATATTATTCTGTGCTTTATATGCATTTCAGCATTTTGGTACCTAACATTGAGAAAAGCACTCATAATACAAGTTTTGATGATGCAGTTCTGTTTCTCAATATAGTGATATTCACGTGTTTTTAGCGTTTTGTTACTGAAGAAGTTGAAAAACAATTATAACACACGTTTCTGCTAATATCGTTTCGTTTCCCCATATCGGGTGATTATCATGGATTTTGGTGTTTTGTTACCTAACAAGCCCAAAAAACAATGAAGAAACACATTTTTTGGTAATGTGGTTTTGTTTCTCTATAAACAGTGTTACACTGTTTTAGCCTTTTGGTTCGGAAGAAGCTCAAAAACACTCAAAAGACGTGTTTTTGATAAAGAGTGTTTTCAATGTTTTTATAGCTTTTTTGTGGCTAATATCCTCAAAAAACACAGAAATGACACATCTCTGGGAATGCCGTTTTGTTACCTCAAATAGGATGCTTTGCATGTGTTTTGTTATTTTGGTACCCAGCATATTGGAAAAAAAAAAAATAAAAAACTCAAAACACGTTTTTGGAAACGTTGCTCTGTTTCTCCATAAAGAGCGTTTCGCATGTTTTAACTTTTTTGGTATATTACGAGCTTAAAAAAAAAAATCATAACGTACGTTTTTGTATCCAAAATGCATATTAAGCAATTTGTATGAGTGCTTTGTATGCATTTTGGGGTTTTGGTACCTAAACACAAAGAAAAACACTCACAGTAGGTTTTTGGTAAAATTATTCTGTTTCTCCATATATATAAATATTCGCGCGTTTTAGCGTTCTGGTACATAAGAAGATAACCCTCAAAATACACACGATGATAATATTATTTTGTTTTCCCATGTAGGGTATTTTCATGCGTTTTAGAGTTTTGGTGCTTAATATGCTCAAAAACATCCAAATTGCACGCTTTCTGTAAATGTCGTTCTAGTATCTAACCAGCTGGAAAATACTAAACACACACACGTTTTCGGTGATGTTGTTAGGTTTCTCAATAACATAATAATAATAATAATAATAATAATAATAAGATAACAATAATAAGTTTGCTTTTCTCAAATAGGGTGCTTTGCATGCACATTATCGTTTTGGTAAATAACAAGCTCAAAAAACACTCTTAATAAACTTTTCTGTTAATATCGTTTTATTTCAAAATATCGGGTAATTTGCATGCATTTTGGCGTTTTGGTACCTTTCAAGCTCGAAAACACTCAAAACACCCGTTTTTGGTAATGTTCTGTTCCTCCATAAAGATTGTTTTGGAGCGTTTTAGAGATTTGGTACGTAATAAGCTCAAAAACACGCAAAAGACACGTTTTTGGCATCTCGGTATCTATGAAGATGAATAACAAAAAAAAAAAATAAATAAATAAATTGCCGTTTATATATATATATTCTTTTATTTTCTTTATAAAGAGTGTTATTTGTGGGTTTTAGTTTTTTTGGTTCTTAAGGAACTTAAAAACACTCATAATACATGTTTCTCGTAATTTCCTTTCGTTTCCCAAACATAGGGTTCTTTGCATGTATTTTCGCGTTTTTATAAGTAGCATGATCAAAAACACTCAAAATACATGTTTTTGGTAATGTTATTCTAATTCTCCATAATGGGTGTTTTGCATTCGTTTTAGCGTTTTGGTATGTAAGGAGCTCAAAAAAACTTAAAGGCAAGTTCTTGGTAAAAGTTGGTTTGATTCCCATGTAATGTTATTGCCCTGCTTTTTAGTGCTTTATTGCCTAACACGCTCAAAAACACCCAAAGTCACTTTTCTGGTAATGTCATTTCTTACCAACATAAAACTAGTTTTGCATGCAATTTGGGGTTTTGGTAAATAAGAATGTGAAAAATACTCAAAATACAGGCATTTCGTAAGGTTGTTATGTTTTTCATTTAAGAGTGTTATTCATGAGTACCAGCGTTTTGGTAAATAAGAAACTTTTCCATATACACGAGTTTTTGCGTTTTTTGTCTTGTGGTTCTTGTGAAACTATAAAACACTCATTATTCACGTTTCTCGTAATGTCCTTTTGTTTCCCAATATAGAGTGCTTTGCATCCTTTTTCGCGTTCTTTGTAGGTAACAAGATTAAAAACACTCAAAATATACCATTTTGGTAATATTCTATTTCTTCATATTTGTTGGTTTGCATCCGTTTTAGCGTTTTTCTACCTAAAACACAGAAAAGACACGTTTTCAGTATTTTGTTATGGATTCTCATATAGAGTGACTTCCATATTATTTATCGTTTTGATGCCTAACAAGCTGAAAATCACTCAAAAGACAGGTTTCTGGTAAAATCGTTTCATTTCCTCATATAGGTGGCTTTGCATGCACTTTAGGGTTTGGTAAATAACAGTCCGAAAAAAAAGCTAAAATTAACTTTTTTGATAATGATCTTTTATCACATAATTGCCCTGAATTTTCCCAGAATTTTGGCATCTCGATGCCTATGAAGATGAATAAAAAAAGAAAAAAATTCCTGTTTTTCTATTTATTTATTTATTTTTTTCTAAATAAAGAGTGTTACTTGTGGGGTTTAGCTTTTTGGTTCTTAGGATCTTGAAAACACTCATAATATACGTTTCTCGTAATATCCTTTCCTTTCCCAAACATAAGATTCTTTGCATGTATTTAAGCGTTTTTTTTTATAGATAACATAACTAAAAAAAAAAACACTTAAAATACCTGTTGTTGGTTATGTTATTTTGTTTCTATATAAAGTGTGTTTTGCATTCTTTTTAGCGCATATAAGGAGCTGAAAACACTTAAAGGCAAGTTCTTGGTAAACGTTGGTTTTATTCCATGTAATGTGATTGCCCTGCTTTTTAGTGCTTTATTGCCTAACATTTTCAAAAACACTCGAAAGGCACATTTTTGGTAATGTCATTTTTATCCCACATAAAGCTATATTCGCATGGAATTTCGTTTTTTTTTTTTTACTAAGAATGTGAAATAACAATCAAAATACACGCATTTAGTAAGGTTGTTCTGTTTTTCAATTAAGAGTTTGATTCATGAGTTTGAACATTTTGGTATCTAAGAAAATTCTCCATATATACGAGTTTTTGTACTTTTTGCCTTGTGGTTCTTGTGAAACTATAAAACACTCATTATACACGTTTCTCGTAATGTCTTTTGGTTTCCCAATATAGAGTGCTTTGCATGCATTTTCGCGTTTTTTGTAGGTAACAAGTTCAAAAACACTCAAAATATACGTTTTTGGTGATGTTTTTCTATTTCTTCGTATTGGTTGGTTTGCCTCCGTTTTAGCGTTTTTCTACGTAAAACACTGAGAAGACATGTTTTCAGTAATTTTGTTTTGGATTCCCATATTGAGTGACTTCAATGGTATTTATCATTTTGGTGCCTAACATGCTAAAAAACACTCAAAAGACAGGTTTCTTGTAAAGTCGTTTAATTTCCATATATAGGTGGCTTTGCATGCACTTTAGGGTTCAGTACATAACAGTCCGAAAAAAATCTAAAATTAACTTTTTTGATAATGTTCTTTTTTCCATATAATTTCCCTGAATTTTGCCAGAATTTTGGCATCCTGGTACCTATGAAGATGAATAACAAAAAAAAAAAAAATTGATATTTTTTTATTTATTTTTTTTTTTTCTAAAAAGAGTGTTGTTTGTGGGTTTTAGCTTTTTGGTACTTAAGGAACATAAAAAACACTCATAATACACGTTTCTCATAATGTCCTTTCGTTTCCGAAATATAGTGTTCTTTGCATGTATTTAAGCGTTTTTATAGGTAACGATCAAAAACACTCAAAATACATGTTTTTGGTAATGTTATTCTGTTTCTCCATAAAGGGTGTTTTACATGCATTTTAGCGTTTCAATATGTAAGGAGCTCAAAAACACTCAAAGGCAAGTTCTTGGTAAAATTTGGTTTTATTCTCATGTAAAGTGATTGCCCTGCTTTTTAGTGCTTTATTGCCTAACATCCTCAAAAACACTCAAAAGACACTCTTCTGGTAATGTCTTTTTTTTTTTTTTCCACATAAAGCTAGTTTTGCATGCAATTTGGGGTTTTGGTAACTAAGAATGTGAAAAACACTCAAAATACACGTATTTGGTAAGGTTGTTCTGTATCTCAATTAAGAGTGTTATTCATGAGTTTCAGCGTTTTGGTACCTAAGAATCTGAAAAACACTCATAATGCACGTTTCTCGTAATGTCGCTCTTTTTTTTCATATATGGTGCTTTGTATGCATTTTGGCATTTTTTTTTTCACATAATAGCTGAAAAAACACTGAAAATACACGCTTTTGGTAATAAGAACATAAGAACATAAAAAATAAGTAAATCTGCAAGAAGGCATCAGGCCTACAAGTGACAATACAATACAATACAAGTGGCAATACAATATGAAATATGCCTACCTATTTCCACCTATCATCCCCATCCATAAATGTGTAATTTTCTCTTACTGTTCCCAAATGCCTCAGCACTAACAGCTTGATTACTACAACGTCCGTTCCAATCATCTACTACTCTATTTGAACATTTTTTGAACATCAAGTTTTCAGGCTTGAACCCGTTTTTCTTGTTCTATCATTATTACAGATTCTAAGAATTTTCCTTATGTTCCCTTCATTATAACCCATATACCACTAAAAGACTTCTATTAGGTCCACTCTTAACCTACGTCTCTTTAAAGAATGTAAATTTAACAGCTTCAATATCGCTTCGTAAGGAATACTCCTCATCCCCTGTATCCTTTAAGTCATTTTCCTTTGTACTGATTTTAATAGACCTTTATCCTTCCTGTGATGTGGTGACCAGAATTGGACAGCGTAGTCTAGATGAAGTCTGACCAGCGCCAAATGTAACTTTAATATTACTTCGGGAGTTCTACTTTTAGCACTCCTGAAAATGAATCATAATACACTATTTGCTTTGTTTCTGGCCTCTTTCCATTGCTTTCTTAGACGGAGTTCAGATATAACCTTAAATCTCAAATCTTTTACTTACCCTGAACCTACCAGAACTTGGTTGTTCATTGTGTAACTGCTGTGTGGGTTTCTTCTACCTACACTAAGTGCTTTGCATTTGTTGACATTAAACTGCATTTGCCATCTCTCCGTCCATTCGTTGAACCTATTCAAATCTGCCTGCAAGGCGATGGTATGCGATTCTGACCTAATTAATCTACATATTCTCGTGTCATCCGCAAATTTATTAACAACACTACTAATTCCACTATCCAAGCCATTGACATAAATTTTATGCGTTTTAGCGTTTTGGTACTTAGGAAGCTCAAAAACACTAACAAAACTTGTTTCTCCTAATGTCTTTCTATTTCCCCATATAGGATGCTTCGTATGTTTTTTGAGATTTTGGTACATAACAAGGTAAAAAAAAAAACACTAAAAAACACATTTTTGGTGATGTTCTGTTTCTCCATTAAGAGATATAGGATATATTCAATTTTCATTCAGGCGGTTTAGTGTTTGGTACCTAAGAGACTCAAAACACTGATAATGCACGTTTCTCGTAATGTCCTATCGTTTCCACAAACAGGGTGCTTTACATGCATTTTTAAGTTGATGTACGTAACAGACTGAAAAAGACTCAAAATACACGTTTTTGGTAAGGTTTATCTATTTGGTAGGGTTATTCGTGTTTGTTGCACGTGGTTTAGCGTTTTGGAACGTAAAAAGTTTAAAACACTTAAAAGACGTGCTTTTAGTAATGTTATTTTGCATTTCCATGCTATTTAGCGTTTTCGTGCCTAACACGCTGAAAAACACATAAAAACACATTTCTTACATTGTTGTTTAATTTTCTCGTATAGCGAGCAAACATTATGGTGTTTTGCTACTTGACAATGTGAAAAAAAAACATTCAAATTACACGATTTTGGTAATGTTTTTCTCTTTCTCCATACAATGTGCTTCTCATTTACTTTAGCGTTTTGGTACCTGAGAAGCTGAAAAAAAAAAAACTCATAATACACGTTTTTTGTCATGTCCTTTCATTTCCTCATATAGGCTCTTTTTGGTGCTTTGGTACCTAACAGGGTGTTTGCATGTATTTTGACATTTTAGTTCGTAAGAACCTAAAAAAAACACTCTAAAGAGACGTTTTAGTAGTTTTGTATTCCCCTATAGGGTGATTTCGTTGCTTCTTACTGATTTGGTGCCTAACACGCTCAAAAAATAACAAAAGACAAGTTTCTAGTGATTTCGTTTCATTTTTTCATATAGGTTGCTTTACATGCATGTTGACATTTTGGTAATTATCAATGTAAAAAAATACACGTTTTTGGTAAGTTTGTTCTTTTTCTTCAGAGCACTATTAAAGCTTTTTACTGATTTGGTACTTAAGAGAGTAATACAAAAAAAAATAACAAACGTTTCTCGTAATGTCCTTTCATTTCCATATGCAGGGTGTTTTGTTTGATGATAGGCGATTTTGTACATAATAAGCTTAAAGACACTCAAAATACACGTTTTTGGTAAATGTATTCTGTTTCTCCATATAGGGTATTTTCATGCGCTTTTGATGTCGTTTCATATATCTATATATGGGTCTTTGCATGCATTTTGGCTTTTTGGTAACTAACAATGTCATAACACTCAAAATGCACGTTTTTTTTTTTTTTTGCAATATTGTTCTTTTTCTCCATATAGAGCGTTATTCATGCGTTTTACCCTTTTGATACTAAGAAGGTCAAAAACACTTATAATACACGTTTCTCGTAATGTCTTTTGATTTTTCCCATATAGGGTATTTTCGATTCATTTAGGCGTTTTTTATGTAACAATCTTATAAAACATTAAAAAATAGTTGTTTTTGGTAATGTTATTCTGTTTCTCCATAAAGGATGTTTTCTATGTTTTTTTTTTTATCGTTTTGGTACGTAGGACACTCAAAAGAAACGTTTTCTTAATGTTGTTTTGTATTCCTATATCAGGTGATTTGTATACTTTTAAGCATTTTTGTGCCTAACACGCTGAAAAAAATATTTTAGACACGTTTCTGAAATCTCGTTTCCTTTCCCCAAATAGGGGGCTTTACATGCATTATGGCGTTTTCATTCATAACAATGTGAAAACACTGAAAATATACGTTTTTGGTAATGTTATTTCATATAGAGTGTTATTCATGCATTTTAACGACTTCGTACCTAATAAGTTAAAAGAAAAAAAAACAATAGTACACATTTTAGTAACGTCTTTTCATTTTCCCAGTTAAGATACTATATATGCATTTTGGCGTTTTTCTACTTAACTAACTCAAAAACATTCGAAATATTTGTTTTTGATAATATTATTTCTCCATGTTTTTTTTTTTTATGCGATTTAGCGTTTCGGTAGGTAAGAAACTCAAAAACACTGAAAACAGACGTTTTTGGTTAAGTTGTTTTGTTTTCCTTTATAGGGTGCTTTCCGTGCTTTTTAGCGTTTTAGTGCCTAGCACGCCAATAAACATTCAAAAGGCACTTTTCTGGAAATCGTGTTTCCTTTCCTCATTTAGGGTACAAAAACATGTATTAGTAGTGTTTTCGAAAACGCCGAAGTGCATGCAAAGTTAACTATACTGGAGAAACAAACAAAAACGTGTCTTTTGATTGTTTTCAGCTTTTTACGTACCAAAACACTATAATGCATAGAAAAGAAACTTCATGGAGAAACAGAATAATATTGCCAAAAAACGTGTATTTTGAATGTTTTTCAGCTTATTACGTACCAATACGCAAAAATTCATCCATTTCACCCTCTATAGGGTAAAGAGACGAGATTTCCAGAAAAAATGTTATTTCGGGGCTTTTCAGCGTTAGGCACCAAAACTCTAAAGAGCATGGAAGACACTCTATATAAAAATCAAAACAACATTATCAAAATGGTGTCTTTTGAGTGTTTTTGAGCTTCTTACGTTCCAAAATGCTAAAACGCGTGCACAATAGCCTTTATCGGGAGACATTACCAAAAACGTATGATTTAAGCGTTTTCCAGCTTTTCAGAAACCAAAACGCCTAAATGGATGTGCTAATCACGTGTTTCAGTATTTTATTACCTAAGAAGCTCAAAAACACTTATAATATACGTTTTTGGTAATGTTCTGTTTTTTTATATGGTATTCTGTATAGATTGTCGTACCTAACATGAGGAAAAAACCCATTTGTTTGGTTAATGCTTTTTTCTCCATATAGAGTGATATTCACGTATTTTAGTGTTTTCGTACATAAGATGTTGAAAAACACTCATAATAATATTTTTTTCTTAATAACTTTTCGTTTCTCAATGTCCGTTAATTTGTGTGCATTTTGGCGTTTTCGTACCCAACAAGCTCAAAAACACTCAAAACACATATTTTTGGAAATGTTCTATTTCACCATAAAGGATGTTTTCCACGCTTTTTAGAAATTCGGTACGTAAGAAGCTGAAAAAAATTCAAAAGACACGTTTTCGATGTTATATATCTTTTTTTCCTATATAGAGTCTTTTCCATGTTCTTTTTTTTTTGTTTTTTTGTGGGGTTGGTTTCTAATATGGTCAAAACACTCAAATGACACGTTTCCGGTAATATAATTTCTCTACATCAAATAGTGTGCTGTCTGCATTTTGGCGTTTTGGTAGCTAATGATTGGGAAAACTCTCAAAACACGCGTTTATAGTAATGTTGTCCTCTTTCTCCATAAAGGGTGTTTTTCATGCGTTTTAGAGTTTTAGTAGGTAAGAAACTGAAAAACACTCAAAAGACAAGTTTTTGTTAATATTGATTGCTTTTCCTATACAGGTTGTCTTGCATGCACTTTGGTGTTTTTGTATCTAACAAGCTCAAAAACACTCAGCATACAAGTTTTTCGTAATGTTGGTCTGTTTTTTTTTTTTTTTATGTATGGTGTTCTCTATGCTTTTAGGCGTTTTGGTACCTATCATGGGGAAAAAAAAAAACTCATAAAGTACGCTTTTGGTAATGTTGTTTTGTTTCTGCAAATATAGTATTATTCACGTGTTTTAGACTTTTGGTATCTATGAAGCTGAAAAAGACATAATACACCTTTATGTTAATATCGTTTCTTTTACCTATATAGGGTAATTTGCATACATTTTGGAGTTTTGTTACCTAACAAGCTAAAAAAAATCTCAGAACATACGTTTTTGCTAATATTGTTTTGGACGCCTTTTATCGTTTTGGTACGTAAGAAGCTCAAAAACACTCGATTTTGTTAATGTTATCTTGTTTTCCCATATAGGGTGTTTTCCTTGCTTTTTTAGCTTTTTGCTGCCTAATACGCTCAAAACACCTAAATGGCAAGTTTCTGGTGGTTTTGCTACTGGTTTTGTTAATGTTTTTTTTTTCTCTCATATAGAGTAATATTCACGTGTTTTAGCGTTTGGTACATAAAAAAATAAAAATAAAAACACTCATAATACACGTTTCTGTTAATATCGTTTCGTTTCCTTAAATAGGGTTCTTTGCATGCAATATGGGGTCTAGTACCTAACAAGTTAAAAGACACTGAAATAAGAATTTTTTGCTAAAGTTTCCCATAAATGTTTCTTTGCTCACATTTTAGCGTTTTGTACGCTCAAAAACACTAAAAAGAAACGTTTTTGACAAAGTTGTTTTCTTTTCTCATATAGAGCTATTTCCATGCTTTTTAGCTTTTTGTTGCCTAATTTGCTCGAAAATTCCCAAATGGCACGTTGCAGGTACTATCTTTTAGTTACTCCAGACAAGGTATACTACATGCATTCTGTCGTTTTGGTACCTAACTTAAAAACACTTAAAACACACGTTTTTGTTAATGTTCCCTTTCTCAGTAAAGTGTGTTTTGCATCACTTTTAGACTTTCGCTGCGTACGAAGCTGAAAAACACTCAAAAGATATGTTTTTGGTAATGTTTTTTTTTCTCTCTCTTCTTCTATAGGATGCTTTGCATGTACTTTGGCGTTTTGATAACTAACAAACTCAAAAATATTCATAATACATGTTTGTGATCATGTCGTTCTGTTTCTTCACATAGGGTGCTTTATATGTATTTTGGCGTTTTGGTCCCTAACATGGGGAAAAGCACCCATAATACACGTTTTTCGTAATGATGTTGTTTCTTCATATATAATGCTATTTACGTGTTTTAGCGTTTCGTTACATAAGAAGCTGAAAAACAGCGTTAATATCTTTTCTTTTCCCCATATCTGAAACTTTGCATGCATTTTGGCGATTAGTTATCTAACAAGCTCAAAAACACTCAAACACACGTTTTTTGCTAATATTGTTCTGTTTTTTTTTCATAAATTGTTATCGTTTTGGTACGTAAGAAGCTCAAGAGCACACAAAGGACACGTTTTTGTTGAAGTTGTTTCGTTTTCTTATATAGGGTATTTTCCATATATATATATTTTTTTTTTAGCGTTTTGGTGCCTAATACCCTAAAAAAAAAAACACCTAAATGACACGTTTTTAGAAATGTCGTTTCGTTACTTCATATAGGGCGCTCTGCATGCATTTTGGCGTTTTACTACTTATTACGCTCATAATACACATTGTTGGTATTTTTTTTTATCTCCACAAACAGTGTTTTCCATGCGTTTTACCGTTTTAGTACGTAAGCTGGAAAACACGTTTTATGGGGATACATTACAAAAAAAAAAAGTGTGATTTGAGCGACTTCCAAATTGTTAGGAACCAAAACGTCAAATTCAATGAAAATATCAAGATATTGGATAAAAAAAAAAGGATATTGAAAGAGTATTATGAGTATTTTCAGCTTCTTAGGGTAAAAAATAAAAAAAAACGCTAAAAAAAACGTCAATAGCACACTATATCTAGAAACAGAACAACATTACTAAAAACGTCTTTTATATGTTTTTGAGCTTCTTAGGTGCTTCTTAGGTATATATATATATATATATATATATATATATATATATATATATATATATATATATATATATATATATATATATATATATATATATATATATATATATATATATATATATATATATATATATATATATATATATATATATATATATATTTTTTTTTTTTTTTTTTCATACAGGGTGCTTTGCATGCACTTTAATGATTTAGCACCTAAGAAGCTCAAAAACATATAAAAGACGTTTTTAGTAATGTTGTTCTGTTTCTAGATATAGTGTGCTATTGACGTTTTTTAGCGTATTTTTTTTTACCTAAGAAGCTGAAAATAATCATAATACTCTTTCAATATCCTTTTTTTTATCCAATATCTTGATATTTTCATTGAATTTGACGTTTTGGTTCCTAACAAGTTGGAAGTCGCTCAAATAACACTTTTTTTTTTTTTAATGTATCTTCATAAAACGTGTTTTCCACGCGCTTTAGCGTTTTGATACATAAGAAGCTCAAAAACACTCAAAAAATATCTTTCTGGTAATGTCGCTCCGTGCTTTGCATGTACTTTGCAGTTTGGTAGATAAGAAGCTCAAAACACTCAATAAACACGTTTTATGCAATGTTTTTTTTTTTTTTCTGTTTCTCTATAAAGGGTACGTAAGAAGCTGAAAAACACTAAAAATACATGTTTTTGGTTATTTTGTTTGCTTTTCCAATATAGAGCGTTTTGGTACATAAGATTTTCAAAAACACCGAAGAAGAGCTGTTTTTTTGGTAATATCGTTCGGCTACTAAAATGGTGATTTCATTCATTTTGCAGTTTTGATAGCTAAGAAGCTCAACAACACTCAATATGGTCTTTTTTGCAATTTTTTTCTTTCTCCATGAAGGATTTTTTGTATGCACTTTTAGCGTTTTGGTAAATAACAAACTCAAAACACTTATAATACACGTTTTAGATAATGTTCTGATTTCTTTATGTAAGTTGTTTTGTATGCATTTTGGCGTTTTAGCACTTAACATAGAGAAAATCACCCATAATAAATGTTGTTCTGTTTCTCCTTATAGATTCCTATTCATGTGTTTTAGCGTTTTGGTACATAAGAAGCTAAAAAAAAAACGCTCATAATACACGTTTTTGTTAATATCGTTTCCTTTAGATATTTAAAATCATTCATTTTGGCATTTTAATACCTAAACCTAACAATCTGGAAAACACACAAATCATACGTTTTTGGTAATATTGTTCAGTTTCTCTGTAAAGGGTATTTAACACGTGTTTTAGCGTTTTGGTACGTAAGAACCTTAAAGAAAAAAAAACACAAAATACACAGTTTTGATATTTTATAATGAATGTTTTTCTTCCTTTTTACCGTTTGTTGCGTAATATCCTCAAAAAAAAAAAAAAACTTTTGACACGTTTCTGGGAATGTCGTGTTCTAACCCCGGATAGGGTGATTTGTATATATTTTGGAGGGTTGGTATCTAATAAGCTGGAACTACTGAAAAGATGTTTATGGTATTGTTATTTGCTATTCACATATAGGGTAATTTGCGTGCATTTTGGCGTTTTGGTACCTAACAATCTTAATAACACTCATAATACACCATTCTAGTAATCTTTTTTTTTTTTTTTTGTCATATAGGGTGCTTGTCTGCATTTGACGTTTTAGTACGTAACATGGCGAAAACACTCATAATACACGTTTTTGGTAATGTTGTTCTATTTTTCCATATAGAGAGCGATTCACGTAATTTAGTGTTTTGGTATCAATAATGTTGAAAAACACTTATAACACACGTTTCTGTTAATATCGTTTCGTTTCCCAGTAACGGATACTTTGGATGCATTTTGGCGTTTGTTACCTAAATAGCTCAAAAACACTCAAAACATAAGTTTTTCTTAATATAGTTTTGTTTCACCTTAAAGGGTGTTTTACATATGTTTTAGCGTTTTGGTACGTAAGAAGCTTAAGATTTCTTAAAAGACACGTTGTTGATAATGTTGCTTTGTTTCCCTCTGCTTTCTAGCGTTTTCGTGCCTAATATGCTCAAATCACACAAATTACACGTTTCTGGTGATGTCGATTCGCTACCCAAATAGGGTGCTTTGCATGCATTTTCACGTTTCGGTCCCCAACAAGTTGGAAAACAATGAAAAGACAAATTCTCGGTTATGTACTTCTGTTTCTCCATAAACAACGTTTTGTATGCGTTCGCGTTTCCCCATATCGGGTGATTATCATGGATTTTGTTGTTTTGTTACCTAACAAGCCCAAAAAACAATGAAGAAACACATTTTTTGGTAATGTGGTTTTGTTTCTCTATAAACAGTGTTACACTGTTTTAGCCTTTTGGTTCGGAAGAAGCTCAAAAACACTCAAAAGACGTGTTTTTGATAAAGAGTGTTTTCAATGTTTTTATAGCTTTTTTGTGGCTAATATCCTCAAAAAACACAGAAATGACACATCTCTGGGAATGCCGTTTTGTTACCTCAAATAGGATGCTTTGCATGTGTTTTGTTATTTTGGTACCCAGCATATTGGAAAAAAAAATAAAATAAAAAACTCAAAACACGTTTTTGGAAACGTTGCTCTGTTTCTCCATAAAGAGCGTTTCGCATGTTTTAACTTTTTTGGTATATTACGAGCTTATAAAAAAAAAAATCATAACGTACGTTTTTGTATCCAAAATGCATATTAAGCAATTTGTATGAGTGCTTTGTATGCATTTTGGGGTTTTGGTACCTAAACACAAAGAAAAACACTCACAGTAGGTTTTTGGTAAAATTATTCTGTTTCTCCATATATATAAATATTCGCGCGTTTTAGCGTTTTGGTACATAAGAAGATAACCCTCAAAATACACACGATGATAATATTATTTTGTTTTCCCATGTAGGGTATTTTCATGCGTTTTAGAGTTTTGGTGCTTAATATGCTCAAAACATCCAAATGGCACGCTTTCTGTAAATGTCGTTCTAGTATCTAACCAGCTGGAAAATACTAAACACACACACGTTTTCGGTGATGTTGTTAGGTTTCTCAATAACATAATAATAATAATAATAATAATAATAAGGTAACAATAATAAGTTTGCTTTTCTCAAATAGGGTGCTTTGCATGCACATTATCGTTTTGGTAAATAACAAGCTCAAAAAACTCTCTTAATAAACTTTTCTGTTAATATCGTTTTATTTCAAAATATCGGGTAATTTGCATGCATTTTGGCGTTTTGGTACCTTTCAAGCTCGAAAACACTCAAAACACCCGTTTTTGGTAATGTTCTGTTCCTCCATAAAGATTGTTTTGGAGCGTTTTAGAGATTTGGTACGTAATAAGCTCAAAAACACGCAAAAGATACGTTTTTGATGTTTTATTTTCCCATGTATAGTGTTTTCCATTCTTATCAGCGTTTTGATGTAAAAAAAAAAAAAAACACCCAAATGACACGTTTCTGGTAAAATCGTTTTATTACCCCAAATAGGATATTTTGCATGCATTTTGTCGTCTTTGTACCTAACAAGATGGAAAACGCTTAAAACACACAAGTTCGTAATATTATTCTACTTGCCGATGAATGGCGTTTTGCATGCATTTTAACGTTTTAGTACGTAAGCAGAAAAAATAAAACATTCAAAAGAATGTTTTTTATTTTTCCCATATAGCGTGCTTTGCATGCACTTAAGCGTTTTGGTACCTAACAAGCACAAAAACACTCATAATATTTTTTTTTTCTAATAAATTTGTTCTGTTTCTTCATGTTGGCTACTTTGTATGCATTTTGGCGTTTTAGTACCTAACATAGGGGAAAACACTCATAATACACGTGTTTGGTAATGTTCTGTTTCCTCGATAGGGTGATTTGTATGCATTTTGGAGTTTTATTATCTAACATTGCGAAAAAAAACTCATAATACACGTTTTGGTAACGTTGTTCTGTTTCTTTATATAGAATGTTATTCATATATTTTTGAGTTTTGGTGAAAATCTCATAATGCACTTCTCTGTTAATATCGTTTCGTTTCCTAATATCGGGTAATATGCATGTATTTTGGTGTTTTCCGATCTAAAAAAAAGCTGAAAAGCATTCAATACAAATGTTGTTTCTCCATAAAAAAAAAGGTTATTTTCCACGCGTTCTAGCGTTTTTGGTACGTAAGAAGCTAAAAGAAAAAAAAATCATCGATATGGTGCTTAATATACCCCAAAACAACCCATATGACAATTTTCTGGTAATGTCGTTCCGTTACTGCATCGAAGGTTCTTTGCATGTATTTTGGCATTTTGGTACTTATGAAGCTCAAAAACACTCAAAATACATGTTTTTGGCAATGTTGTCCTGTTTCTCCATTACACGTTATTTTGTATGCGTTTTAACGTGTTTGTACATAAGAAATAGAAAAAAAAAACATTTTTAAAAATTTTTTCCCATATAGGGTGCTTTGCTTGCACTTTGTCATTTTGGTACCTAACAAGCTCCAAAATTTTCATAACACACGATATTGGTAATGTTGTTCTGTTTCTTCATTTAGGGTTCTTTGTATGTATTTTGCCGTTTTGGTACCTGACATGGGGAATATCGTTAATATCGTTTCGTTTCCCTATATAAGGTATTTTGCATGAATTTTGGCGTTTTATTACCTAATAAGCTCAAGAAAAAAAAATCAAAACACTTTTTCCTAACGTTCTTCTGTTTCTTTCATAAAGGGTGGTTTCGACGCATTTTAGAGTTTCGGTACGTAATAAGCTCAAAACACACAAAAAAAGTTTTTTGATAAAGTTGTTTTGTTTTCCTATATAGAGTATTTTCCATGTCTTTTTTTTTTTTCTAGCGTTAGGTGCCTACTATGCTTAAAAGTAACAAAACAACACGTTTCCAGGAATGTCGTTTCGTTGCCCGAAATAGGGTGCTTTACATATATTTTGAAAATTTTGATTATAACGAGCTGGAAAACACTCAAAGCACACGTTTTTTGGTAATGTTCTGTTTCTCAATAAAGGGCGTTTTGTATGCGTTTTAGCGTTTTGGTTTGTCAGTAGCTGATAAACATCCAAAAGAGACGTTATTGGTAATCTTGTTTTCTTTTCCCATTTAAGGTGCCTCTCATGCTCTTGGGCGTTTGAGTACCTAACAAGTAAAAAAAAAAAAAAACACTCGATATACACGCTTTTTGGTAATGTTGTTTCTCTGCATAGAGTACTATACGCTTGTTTTAACGTTTTGTTACCCAAGAAGCTGAAAAAGACTCATAATACACGTTTCCGTTACTAATGTTTCATTTATTCATATCAAGTACTTTGCATACGTTTCGATCTTTTACTAAAAAGCTAAGAAAAAATAAATCAAAACACCTGTTTTTTTTTTTTTGTTTTTTTTTCTGTTTCTCCATAAAAGGTGTTTTGCACGGGTGTTACCGATTTCGTACGTAAGAAGCTCATAAACACTCAAAAGACACGTTTTTGATAATACGTTTCTTAATGCCGGATGCTTTGTCTGCATTATGGCGTTTTGTTGCCTAACATTTGGAAAATATCTCATAAAACACGTTTTTGGTAAAGTTCTTGCTTCTCGATATAGAGTGGCCTTCACGTGTTTTAGAGGTTTAGTATGTAAGAGACTGGAAAAGATTCATAACACAATTTTCTGTCAATATCGTTTCATTTCCCCATATCGGGTACTTTGCTTTGGCTTTTTTTTTTTTTTTTGGTACCTAACAAATTCAAAATCACATAAAACGCAGTTTTTTTTTTGCTAATTTTGCTCTGTTTCTAAGTAAAGGGTGTTTTGGACGCATTTTAACATTTTGGTCCATAAGCTTATAAACAAAAGACACGTTTCTGATAATGTTTTGTTTTCCTATTTAGCGTGTTTTCCATTCTTTTAAACAAAAACACCCAAATGACACATTTCACGTAAAGCTGTTTTGTTACCCCATAGACGGTGATTTGCATGTATTTTGGCGTTTTGGTAACTAGGAAGTTCAAAAACAGTGTTGTCCTGTTTGTATATAAAAGCTGTTTTGCATGTGTTTTAGCGTTTGGTACGTAAGAAGCTCAAAACACTCAAAAGAGTAACTTTGTTTTCATTTTTTTTCTCAAAAATACCCATAATACAAATTCTTTGGTAATATTGGTATGTTTCTTTATATTGGCTGCTTTGTATGTATGTTAACGTTTTTGTACCTAACATGAGGACAAACAGTATAAATACTCGTTCTTTTTTCTCCATATAGAGATCTATTCATGTGATTTAGCATTTTGGTACGTAAGAAGCTAAAAAAAATACTCATAATACACTTTTTCTTTTCATATAATTTCGTTTCCCCATATCCCGCGTGTTCTTTGCATGCATTTCGGCGTTTTTTTTTTTTTTACCTAAAAGTTCAAAAACTTTCAAAACACCCTTTTTGCTAATGTTCTGTTTCTATATAAAAATCGTTTCAGTCGGGTTTTAGCTATTAAGTACGTAAGAAGATCAAAAACACTCAAAAGACACGTTTTTCATAGTTATTTTCCCCCATATATAGTATTTTGCATTCTTTTTAGCGTTTTGGAGCATAATGTGCTCAAAAAACACAAAATATCACGTTTTTGTTAAAATCCTTTCCTTTCCCTGTATAAAATACCTTGCATGCCTTCTGGGGTCTTATATAAGAAGCTCTTATGTAAGAAGCTCACAAACACATACAAGACCTGTTTTTTTTTTTATAATATTGTTTGATTTCCCAAGTAGGGTGTTTTCCATGCTTTTTTTTTATCGTTTTAGTGTCTATTAGGCATAAAATAAAAACATGTTTATGGTAATGTGTATGGTGAAATAGGATGTTTTACATATATTTTGACATTTTGGTACCTGTTAAGATGAAAACTCTCAAAATGCACGTTTGGGGTAATGTTATTATTTTCCTTAATAAATTGTGTTTCGAATGCGTTTTAGAGTTTTGGTATGAAAGAAACAAAACAAAAAACTCAAAAGACACGTTTTTAATAATGTTGTATTCTTTTCCCATATAGGATACTTAAGCAAACACTTTGGCCATTTGGTACCTAAAAAGCTCAAAAACACTCAGAAGACACTTTTCTGGTAATGTTTCCTTTTCCCATATGCCTCTCATTGAATTTTGGTATGTAACAAGTTTTAAAAGATACAATGTGAACGTTTTTTGGTAATGTTGTTTTCCTGTTAATATCGTTTCGTTTCCTCAAATAGGGTCCTTTGCATGGATTTTGGTGTTTTTGTACATGACAAGGTAGGAAACACTCTAATCATACACCTTTTGGTAATTTTTCTGCACTTTTCCACGTCTTTTCATAGACGTCCAACCCTTCAGGAAGTAAACATATCACGCAGGGAAGCCACAGAAAGCTTGACTTCTGATCTTTCTAAAATTTCTGATTGGGGCAGAGCAAACTTGGTATTGTTCAATGCCTCAAAAACTCAATTCCTCCATCTATCAACTCGACACAACCTTCCAGACAACTATCCCCTCTTCTTCAGTGACACTCAACTGTCCCCCTCTTTTACACTGAACATCCTCGGTTTGTCCTTTACTTATAATCTGAACTGGAATCTTCACATCTCATCTCTAGCTAAAACAGCTTCTATGAAGTTAGATGTTCTGAAACGTCTCCGCCAGTTTTTCTCACCTCCCCCCCAGCTGCTAACTCTGTACAAGGGCCTTATCCGTCCAAGTATGGAGTATGCTTCACATGTCTGGGGGGTTCCACTCATACTGCTCTTCTAGACAGGGTGGAATCAAAAGCTTTTCGTTTCATCAACTCCTCTCCTCTAACTGACTGTCTTCAGCCTCTCTCTCACCACCGCAATGTTGCATAGCTAGCTGTCTTCTACCGCTATTTTCATGCTAACTGTTCTTACGATCTTGCTAACTGCATGCCTCCCCTCCTTCCGCGGCCTCTCTGCACAATACTTTCTTCTTTCTCTCACCCTTATTCTGTCCACCTCTCTAACGCAAGAGTTAACCAGTATTCTCAATCAGTCATCCCTTTCTCTGGTAAACTCTGGAACTCCCAGCCTGCTTTTGTATTTCCACCTTCCAATGACTTGAATTCCTTCAAGAGGGAGGTTTCAAGACACTTATTCATCAATTTTTGACCACTGCCTTGACCCTTTTATGGGACTGGCATTTCAGTGGGCATATTTTTTTATTAGATTTTTGTTGCATTTGGCCAGTGTTCTTCCTACATAAAAAAGAAGAAAATACTAAAACTCATGCAAAACACCAATTATGGAAAATAGATCATTGCCAAAAAAAAAAAAAAAACGTGTATATTGAGTGTTTTTTTTTCAGATTCTTAGGTATTAAAATGCGAAAATGGATGCAAAACACCGTGTATGGGGTAACAGAACGACATTACTAGAAAAAAAAAATTTCATAATATACGTTTTTGGTAATGTTGTGTTTCTCGATATTGACTGTTGTTCATGTATTTCTTTTTTGGTAAAAAAAAGAAGCTAAAAAAAAACATTAATAATACACTTTTCTGTTAATATCTTTTCGTTTCCCAGAGTTGGGTAAGGTTTTGTTCTTCCATATAGAGTGTTTTCCATACTTTCTAGCGTTTTGATTACTAATATACTGAAAAACACCCAAATGACAAGTTTGTGGTAATGTTGTTCCGTTATCCCAAACAGGGTGGTTTACCTGCATTTTTTTGGTTTTGCCATATAACAAGATGAAAAACATTTTAAACACACGTTTTTAGTAATGTCATTCTGTTTCTTCATATATGATTTATATGCGTTTTGCCGATTTGGTATCTAACATGGGGATAAACACTCATAATACACATTTTTAACAATGTTGTTCCGTTTATCAATGCAGACTGGTATTCACACGTTTTAGCCTTTTGGTACATAAGAAGCTGAAAAATGCTCATAATACACGTTTTCGTTAATATCCTTTAATTTCCAAATATCATGTGATCTGCATGGATTTTTGCATCTTGGTACCTAACAAGCTCAAGGTATTAAAGATATTAAAATGCGAAAAGGGATGTAAAACACCGTCTATCGGGTAACGGAACGACATTACCAGAAACTTGTCATTTGGGTGTTTTTTTTTTTAGCTTCTTACGTACCAAAATGCTAAAACGCGTCCACTGTATATTGAGATACATAACAATATTGCCAAAAACGTGGATTTCAAGTGTTTTGAGCTTCTTAGGGACCAAAACACCAAAATGGTAAAGGTACGTTTTTTTTTTCTTTTTACTTATTAGGTACCAAAATCCCAAAGTGAATGTAAGACATCTTATATGGGAAAAGAATACAACATTATTATAAACGTGTCTTTTTTTTTTCGGGGGGTTGCCTTCAAAGGTATTAAATCGCCAAACTGCATGCAAAAAACCCTATATCGGAAAAAAACAACTTTGTTAAAAACGTCAATTTTCAATGTTTTGTTTTTAGTTCCTTACGTAACAAAACGCTAAAACGCATGGAAAATAACCTTTATAGAGAAAAAGAACATTACCAAAAACATGCATTTTTAGAGTTTCTAAGTTCCTTAGGTAACAAAACACCAATAAGCATGCAAAACACCCTCAATCGGGTAACGGAATGACTTTAACAGAAATGTGTCATTTGGGAGTTTTGAGCATACTAGATTAAATCCTTGGAGAACACTCCATTTGGGAAAAGAAAAGAACATTATTAAAAATGTGTCTTTTGAAACTTTTTTGAGTTTCTTACGTACCAAACGTGCTAAAACGCATGGATAACACCATTTATGAAGAAACAGAACAGCATTACCAAAAACGGGTGTATTGAAAGTTTTGAGCTTGTTAGGTACGAGAACGCCAAAATACATGCAATACATACTGAGAAACGAAACGATATTACATAAATATGTATTATAAGTGTTTTTGAACTTCATAGGTAAGAAAATGCTAAAACACGTGAATAGCACAATATATGGAAAAACAGAACAATATCACCAATAACGTGTATTATGAATATTTTTGAATTTGTAAGGTACCAAAACGGTAAAGTTCATGCAAAGAAATAAAACAACATTACCAAAAATGTGTATTAACAATAATTTTGAGCTTGTTAGGTATCAAAATGTTAAAGTGCATGCAGAGCATCCTGTATGGGAAAAGCAAACATTACAAAAAATTTGTGTTTTGAGTATCTCTCAGCTTCTTACTTACCAAAACACTGAAACGCATACAAAACACTCTTCATGGAGAAACAGAAAAACATTAGCAAAAAAGTGTACTTTGAGATTTTTTAGAGCATGTTAGGTAACAAAACACCAAAATGCATGAAAATCACCGGACATTGGGAAACAAAACGATATTAACAGAAACTTCTATTATGAGTGTTTTTTCAGCTTGATAGGTAACAAAACTCCAAAATGTATGCAAATTACCCTATATATATATAGGTATATATATATATATATATATATATATATATATATATATATATATATATATATATATATATATATATATATATATATATATATATATATATATATATATATATATATATATATATATATATATATATACCAACATAAGTGTTTTATGATTGTTTTACAACTTATGTAGCAAAACGCTAGAACGCTAGAAGCTTTATTCAGCTTCTTATGTGCCAAAAGGCTAAAACTTGTGAATATCAGTCTATATGGGGAAACCGAATAATAATACCAAAAACGTTTATTATGAGTTTTCCCCCATATTGAGTACCAAAACGACGAAATATATGCAAAGAACTCTATGAAAAAAAAAAAAGATTACCAAATACGTGTATCATGAATGTTTTTGATCTTGTTAGGTACCACAAATTCCAAAGTGCATGCAAAGCACCTGATATGGGAAAGAAGAGAACATTGCCAAAAAACGTGTCTTATCAGTTTTTTTTTTCTTTTCTAGCTTCTTACGTACCAAAAGGCTAAAACGCGTGGAAAACACCCTTTATGGAGAATCAGAACAACATGACCAAAAACATGTGTTTCGAGTTTTTTCTTGCTTGGTATTTACCAAAACTCCAAAATGCTTGCAAAACACCCTATTTGGAGTAACGAAAGGACTTTACCAGAAACGTGTCATTTGGGTGTTTTTGAGCGTATTAGGCAACAAAACGCAAAATAGTATATAAAACACTATTTGGGAAAAAGAAAACATTAAAATAAACGTGACTTTTGAGTATTTTTTAGCTTCTTACGAGTACGTACCAAAATAATAAAACGCGGGCAAAATATCCTTTATGGGGAAACTTTACCCATAACATAAGTGTTTTCCAGCTTAATAGGTACCAAACCGCAAAAATGCATGCAAATGTCCAGATATGGGGAAACGAAACGATATTAACAGAATTTTGTTTTATGAGTATTTTCCACCTTCTTAGGTAACAAACCGATAAAACATATGAATAGTAATCTATAGGGAGAAACAGAAAAACACTACGAAAAACGTGTTATTTTCTTAGGTACGAAAACGCAACTGTCCGTGCAAGGCATTTTATATGGGAAAAGAGAACAGCATTACTAAAAAGGTGTCTTTTCAGTGTTTTTATATGCAAAGCACATTATATGTAAAAAAAAAAAATAATAATAAATAAATAAATAAAAACATGTTTTTGAGTGTTTTTTTTTGTTTTGTTTTTATCTTACGTACTAAAGCGCTAAAACGCATTCAAAACATCCTTTATGAGGAATTTTTTTTTTTTTTTTTACAAAAGCGTGTATTTTGAGATTTTTCAGCTTATTAAATAACAAAACGTTAATATGCATGCAAACCACTCTATTTGGAGTAACAACGTGTAATTGAGGTGTTTTTGAGCTTATTAACCATTAAACGCTAAAATGCATTCATGCAACATTAGCAAAAAAAGTGTGTTTTAATTGTTTTGAGGTTCTTAGATAACAAAACGCCAATATCCATGCAAAGGGCCCGATATGGGGAAACGAAACGATTCTAACAGAAATGTGTATTATGATACCAAAACCCCAAAACACTCTTTATGGAGAAACAGCATTACATAAAACGTGTATTATGAGAGTTTTTCCACTTATTCCAAAACGCCAAAATGCAAGCAATGCACCCTATAAAAAGAATTACAACAACCTTACCAAAAACGTATATTATAAGTGTTTTCGAATTTCTTAGGTACCAAAACGTCAAAGTGCATGCAAAGCATCCTATATGGGAAAATAAATAAAACATTACCTAAAACGTGTGTTTTTAATGCTTTCAGCTTCTTAGGTACAAAAACGTATGTAAAACATCCATCATGGAGAAACAGAACAGCCTTACCAAAAAACGTATGTTTCGAGTGTTTACCAGCTTGTTAGGATCAAAACGCTAAAATGCTTGCAAAGCACGCTAATTTGGACAACGAGACGATATTACCAAAAACGTGTCATATGGGTGTTTTTGACCATATTAGGCACAAAAACGCTAAAAAAGCATAGAAAACACTATACATGGGAAAACAAAACATTATCAAAATGTGTCCTGATTTTTTTTTTTTTTTTTTTTGAGCTTCTAATGCACCAAAACCCTAAAACGTTTGCAAAATACCCTTTATGGAGAAACAGAATACCATAACCAATAACGGGTGTTTTGAGTATGCATGCAACAATGCATGCAAATCACATGATATTTAGAAATTAAACGATATTAAGGTTAACAAGTGTTATGAGCTTTTTTCAGCTTCTTATGTGCCAAAATGCTAAAACTTGTGAATACCAGTCTGCATTGAGAAACAGAACAACATTGCCAAAAATGTGTATTATGAGTGTTTATCCCTATGTTACATAACAAATCGGCAAAACGCATATAAAGCATATATGAAGAAACAGGACGACATTATTATAAACGTGTTTTTCATTTTGTTATATAGCAAAACCAAAAAATGCATGCAAACCATCCTGTTTGGGATAACGGAACATCACCACAAACGTGTCATTTGGGTGTTTTTCAGTATATTTTTAATCTAAGCGCTAGAAAGTATGGAAAACACTCTATATGGAAAAAGAAAACACTACCCAACTTCGGGAAACGAAAAGATATTAACAGAAAAGTTTATTATTATTGTTGTTTTTATTTAAGCTTCTTTTTTACCAAAATCCTAAAATACATGAACAGCAGTCAATATCGAGAAACACAACATTACCAAAAACGTTTATTATGAGATTTTTTTTCCCGATGTTAAATATTAAAACTCCAAAATACATACAAAATACCTTATATGAAGAAACAAGAAGAATATTACCAAAAAAAAAAAAAAAATATTACCAAAAAACATGCATTCTTTTTTTAAGGTTGTCAGGTACCAAAACGCCAAACTGCATACAAAAAAATCTGTATTGAAAAAGAGAAGAACTTTACCGAAAACTCTTATGAATATTTTTTTTTTTTACTCATTTTCTTACGTACGAAAACTCTAAAACGCATGCAAAACGTCTTTATTGACAAAGAACGTGTGTTTTGAGTGTTTTTCAGCTTATTAGGTACCAAAACGACAAAACACATGCAAAACACCATACTTTGTGTAATGAAACGACATTACCCGAAACGCCCCATTTGAGTTTTCCTTTTTTTTTTTTGCATATTAGACACGAAAAGGGTAAAAAGAATATAAAACTTATATTACCGGAAAAGAAAAGAAACCAACATTATCAAAAACGTGTCTTTTGAGTGTTTTGAGCTTATTACATACCAAATCGCTAAAACGCTCAAAAACTCAATGGGAAAACAGAACATCATTACCAAAAACTGGTATTTTGAGTGTTTTTTGAACTTGTTAGGTACTAAAACGCCAAAATACATGCAAATTAAATGATATTGGGAAATGAAAAGATATTATTTTTGTGCTTGTTACTTAACAAAACACTAAAGTGCATGCAAAGAACCGTATTTGGGACAATCAAACAACATTATAAAAATAACTTCTTTTGTGTGTTTTCTGCTTCTTATGTACCAAAACGTTACAACGCGTAGAAAACACCACTTATGGAAAAACAGAACAGCATTAACAAAATCATGAGTTTTTTTTTTAATTTTTTCCACAGTTAAGAAGCAAAACCCGAAAATGCATGCAAATCACCTTATTTGGGATAAGAAAATAATATTACCAGAAACGTGCTTTTTATTATTATTATATAAGGCATCAAATGCTAAAAAAAAAATAAAAAACGTGGAAAACACTCTATGGAAAAATAAAAATGCTTGATTAAAAACGTGTAATTTGAGTGTTTCTTACGAACCAAACTGCTAAAACGCATCAAAAACACCGTTTATGGAGAAACAAAAACATCAGCAAAAAATATTTCTTTTGAGTGTTTTTGAGCTTGTTAGGTAGCAAAACACCAAAATGCATGCAAATTACCAGATATTGGGAAAAGAAACGATTTTAACAGAAATGTTATGTCTTTTCAACTTCTTATGCAATAAAATGCTAAAATACATGAATAACACTCTATATGGAGAAACGGAGTAACATTATGAAAAACTTGTATTATGAGGATTTTTCCACATATTAGATACTAAAACTCGAAAATGCATTCAAAGAACCATATATAAAGAAGCAGAACAACATTACCTATGTTGTAATGTACTATGTAATGTACGTGTACTATGAGTGTTTTTCCTCATGTTAGGTACGAAAACGCCAAAATACATATATGAAGAAACTCTACATGAAGAAAAAAATGAACAACATTAACCAAAAACGTGTATTAAAATTTTTTTGAGCTTGTTAGGTATAAAAGCGCCAAAGTGCATGCAAAACATCCTTTATGGGAAAATAAAAGAACATTACTAAAACTTGTCTATTGAGTGTTTTACTTCTTGCGTAGCAAATCGCTATAACGCATGCAAAGCGCTTTTTTTTTTATTTTATGGAGAAATAGAACATTATCAAAAATGTGTATATTGAGTGTTATCCAGCTTTTTAGGTACTAAAACGCCAAAATGCACGTAAAGCACTCTATTTGGGGTAACGAAATGACATTACAGGAAACCTGAGTATTTTCTAGCTTTTTTTTTACCAAAACGCTAAAGTGGATGCAAATCAGCCTATTTGGGGAAAAGAAACAACATTGTAAAAAACGTGTCGTTTGAGTGTTTTTCTTCTTACGTATCAAAACGCTAAAATGCATGCAAAACATCCTTTATGGAGAAACAGAACAAGATTACCAAACCTGTGTTATAAGTGTTTTACAGCTAGTTAGCAAAACTCCAAAATGCATGCAAAGCAACTTATTTGAGTTAAGGAAACGACACCACCAGAAACATGTTACATGCGTGTTTTTTAGCATATTAGGCAAGAAACGATAAAGAGCATGGAAAACTATCTATATTTGAAAACAAAACATTATGAAAAACGTGTCTTTTGAGTGGTTTTTTTTTTTTAGTTTCTTACGTACCAAAACGCTAAATCGCGTCCAAAACACCTTTTATTGGAAAAAAAAAACAGCAAAAATGTGTTTTTTTTTTTTTTTTTTTTTTTTAGCTTGTTAGTTAACAAAACGCCAAAAATGCAAGCAAAGGAACCGATATGGGGAAACGAAACGATATTAACAGAAACGTGTATTAGGAATTTTTTTCGGATTTTTAGGTGAGAAAAGGCTAAGAGAAATTTATGGCATTCTATATGAATAAGCAAAACAACATAAAAGAGAAAAAACGTGTATATTGAATGTACTTAAAGGCCAAATTCTATGCACAACACATTTAATGGTAAAAGAGAACAACGTTACCAAAAACGTGTCTTTTCAGTTTTTTTTTTTTTTTTTAATTTGTTTGGTACCAAAACAACGGTGTATACAAAAATTCTCTTTATAGAAGAAGAAAACATAATACTAAAAAAAAAGTATCTTTTTGTTTTTTTTCAGCATATTACATATTAAAACGTTAAAACGCATGCAAAACGCCCTTCATGGAGAAATAGAACAGCATTACCAAACACATATGCTTTGTATTTTTTTTTTTAAGATTGTTAGGTACTAAAACGCAAAAAGTGCATGCAAAGCACTCTATTTAACGGTAATGAAACGATATAACAAGGAACGTGTCATCTGGGTGTTTTGAGCATATTATGCACCAAAAAACTAAAAAGCACGGAAAGCACGCGAAAACATAACATCATTATATATATATATATATATATATATATATATATATATATATATATATATATATATATATATATATATATATATATATATATATATATATATATATATATATATATATATATATATATATATATATATATATATATATATATATATATATATATATATATATATATATATATATATATATATATATATATATATATATATATATATATATATATATATATATATATATATATATATATATATATATATATATATATATATGTACTCGTATGTATGTATTTTGAGTGTTTCCAGCTTCATATGTACCAAAACGTTAATGAACGTTTCGTTTCCTTTCCACATACAGTATGGTTTAGATGCACTGAAAATACATGTTTTTGGAAATGGTGTTCGGTTTTTCCACATAGCAGGTATTCACACTTTTTAGCGTTTTGGTACCAAAGAAACTCAAAACATACATAATACACGTTTCTCATAAATTCCTTTCTTTTCTCCATATGGGGTGATTTTGAAACATTTTAGCGTTTTGGTACATAATGTGAAAAAAACACTCAAAAAGCACATTTTTGGTAATTTTATTATCTTTCATCCTTTTTAGCGTTTTCGTATCTAAAAAGCTCTAAAAATCTCATAATACATGGTTCTTGTAATTTTTTTTTTTTCGTTTCCCAATAGTGCTTTCCATGCATTTTTATTTATTTTTTTCTACGTAACAGGCTCAAAAACATTCAAAATACAATTTTTTTTCTCTTTCTCTGTCAAGCGTGTTTTGCATATGTTTTAGGGTCTTAGTAGGTAAGTAGCTCAAAAACACTCAAAAGTTACATGGTTTCATTTCCTATATAGTGAGCTTTCGATGCTTTTTCGCGTTTTCGTGCCAAGCATGGCTATAAACATTCAAAAGACATGTTACTGGAAATGTCGTTTCGTTGCCCAGTACATGGTGCTTCACATACATTTCGTTTTAGTACATAACTGTGAAAAGAAAAACTCAAAATACACTTTTTTGGTAATTTTGATCTTTTTATTCATATAGAGTGCTATTCGTATTTAGGTACCTAAAAAGCTCTAAAACATCAAATTACTCGTTTCTCGTAATATCTTTTCGGTTCATTATATAGGATACTTTGCATCCATTTTGACGTTATTCTATGTAACAAGCTCAAAAACTCTAAACACACGTTTTTTGATAAAGTTGTTCTGTTCCCCATAAAGGGTATTTTACATGTGTTTTAGCGTTTTGGTACATAACTAGCTCAAAAACACTCAAAATACACGTTTTTGGTTAAGTCGTTTTGTTTTTCCATATTTGGTGCTTTGCATTCTTTTAGTCTTTTGGTACTCAACACGTTCATAAACACTGAAAAGATACGTTCCTTTAACAATGTTAAAAACGCTTAAAAACATGTTTTTGATAATGTTGTTCTGTTTCTCGATGAAGAGTGCTATTCACAAGCATTAGCGTTTTGGTACCTAAGAAACTAAAAAAAAACAAAAAAAAAAAAAACAATGCACATTTCTCAAAATATACTTTCTTTTTTCCATATATGGTGGTTTGCAATCATTTTGGCGTTTTTTTTTTAGATAACAAGCTAAAAAGACTCAAAATTCACGTTATTGTGTTTCTCCACAAATTTTGTCTGCGTTTTAACGTTTTGGTACGTAAGAAGCTCAAAAACACTCAAGAGACACTTTCTTGGTGATGTTTTTATTACCATATAGGGTTATTCCCCTGCTAT